>NC_056726.1:265291620-265328864 GCF_019279795.1 Protopterus annectens | reverse complement strand
CCAAAAAGACAGGTAGGGATCAAAGGTTTGAAGGTACCCAATGTCTCTGTGACAGTGATCCATGATGTGAACCATAGCCTTGCAGACCAGGCTAGTCAGGCCTATAGGGAAATAGGTCCCGTCATCCGTTGTGGCACCACCTTTGTGTAGTGGGATAACTGTTGCTGTGCACCATTCAGGGGGCACTATGCCTGATGTGAGGCTATTATTGAACATGGTGCATAGGTGGGGAGACAGTACGATCTGAGCTTCATGTAAAATGCAGCCTGGGATGTTGTCCGGTCCCATGAATGCTGTGATATTGCCTTTAGAGTGTGCAGCTTTGAGAAGGATCTGCCAGGATGTTGCCAATATCAATTGTTTCTGTAATGTTCGTGCCTTTGTGCTGTAACTCAGAACAGATCTAGTTGTTGACATTGAGATATGTGACATAGCTATAGAATGCTTTGCGGTTGTTGTTGGTATTAGATGCGTTATAGTTTTTGTAGTTAGCTTTGGAGGATCTTATAAGGGATCTCATCTTCTTACTGAGGTGGCCAGGGATCTCCTTCATGCATGGTATTGTACTCTCATTTGCAACAGTGCCTTCCTCCTGTAGTACAATATGTTTATGGCAGGGGACCACTAGATTTGTTTAGTTAATTAGGAGTATAGCGTCCTGGTTCTGTTTGAGATAGCACAAGCCATGCACTCCTGTAAGTGCTTATAGAGTGCATTTGTGTAGGATTCAGCAGTTGTAACAGTACTGCCATCTGCATGGGTGTCATGACGTCCACCATGTTCATAGGTTCATAGATTAGATGTCTGTCTTAAGAAGCTTGTAGTTGGCCTTGTAGACATATTATACTGTGGTTTCCTTAATGGGGGGGTAGGTGCAGGATGTGGATATCAACGGTGTTCAGCACATGGTCTGATCAGACCAATGAGGAGTTGGCTTCATGTGTGGAGTACCAGTCACTCATGTTGGTAATGACTAGGTCTAGGATATTGTTGCCCCTGGTGGACGTGTGGATATGTTGAGTCAGGGCATTGGTGTTTATGAATTCCAGAAACCGTTGAGCTAATGTGTTGGTACACAAGTAGTTTTCCCAGTTAATGGTGGGGTAGATTCAGTGAGACTTATGTGATGAGTGTGGTGTTGTGCGACTGTGTACCTTCTCCACATTACAGTCAGGGTCAGGCTTGGTTGGAGAGACCTTTACCTCCAGTTTGGCTAGATGAGTGCATCTCTCACAGGTTGTAGTGTTGGGTGGTAGGCGGAGAGGCTTATCTGTGTACATGAGGCAATGTGTACATTGCCTCAAGATGTCCAGATTCATCAGATAGACAGGTGAGAACACTGGCAGTTGACTCTTGGACATGCCTGAATATAGAACTACATTCACCTAGATAAGTGAGGAAAGTGAGTACAAGAGCTACATTACTCTATGCAAGTGAGAAAAGTATGTACAAAAGCTGTTCACCCTTACCTGTAGGTAATGAGGAAGATTGAATGCTATAGTAATTATTAGCTTACATAGTGTTTACAAGTCCTGAACAAGAGCTTAGCATGAATAAGCAATCCAGATAGGGTCTTAGATAATATAAACACATGGCCCCCTCCCCCCAACAGGTACACAAGCATATATCCATGTACACCACAGGGCCCCTATACCCACAACTATGCAGGTACAAGCTGAACTCAGTCTGCATGGGACCTGCCCACATCACAGGTTGTATCATACACATATGGCAAAACAAGATGTTCTCTACATACACATCATGTAAAACATAGCTCCATGTCAGGTTGTGTACACACTGACTGGTGCACATCAACAGGTATCACAACCCACAAAAGGGGAGACACCACTGATAATGGGAAGTACGTTACTACTACCCTGCTGAGTCTGGTCTGGAAGGCCACAAACCTTGATTACTTAAGTGATGTCAGCAGAACAGATGTAGATGACAGTATGGTTGATGTCACATTGCATATCAAAACTTGCCAGGTCATAGGACATCATCACTCATACTGTGTGCCACCTACACTTGGTATACTAGATGTACATTCCTATGTCACAGGAGTGTTTTGCAATAGGACTGCTGGCAGAACCAACACTACAGAAGGTGTCTGAATAATACACGATCATCACACCAGTGGCAGCTACAGTATGTCAGGGTTAATGAATTTTATTCCCCCTCATTGTAGTCCATACCTCACATACAAACAGAAGGCATCTGCCTATTGAATTATGTGAATGACTATGACCTAGGAGCAATAGCTGACTCGCATTGTCACCCCTATGTTAATAACCCTGTATCCATTAACTACCACCTAGGCAGCGGTCAACATAATGGACACTTGTGTGTGAGGGATGCAGCTGGGCAGTTGTCTTTCCTGTGATAGCTACATCACCATACCTGTCAGGTAGTCTTATGTGGCAACATTAATAATGATAGGGTGCCATTCATGAATATAGAGGTCACTGTCCAGCCATACAGAACACTCAAGTGACCCATATCAGATCACATATTTCCTTTAAGGGGTATTGGCCATGTGCAGATGGCCTACACCAGCCTTCCCATTCCCCATTTCCACTATGTAGCATGATGCATACCCTGAATAAATCCATGTCCAACCCAGTGATGTTGGACATGCTACACATACTCATCCTGATCTCGAACACATACTTCATGGACATCCACCTACCACATGCTGGACAGATCCTTGTCCCATACACTTGACATAGTCCTTCCATACTATGCATTCCTGTCCGTCAAAGCTGCACATTGCTCCCCTCTCAGACATGATGTGATGACCACATGGTAACACATGTTATATGTATCATTAACCCTGTGGATCAGTAATGTGGCACTGCTCCACCTGGCCCCAGAGACCTGCCTATCGGCTACTGTCAGGTAACCTTTCATCCTAGATTCATACATGGCCCATGGCATATAGCCCACTAGTTGACTTTGACTGTACATGCTATAGTTGATATCCATCCCTGCAAATACCATCTGGCTAGCCAGTATCCCATGTGTATCACATGTGCAACACAGGTGATACATGGCAGGATGTTGAATCACTGTACAGTGCCGTGTAGATGTATATGGCAGAACACATACATGTAAAACCTTATGTAAGCATGTCTGCAGGGTCACAATTCATGTCTGTTAAGGCAGTGTAAGTCCTTATATGTGACATCTACACTGCATCAAGGTCGACTGCATTAATGTGGACACATCCAGCCATGTGCTGATAGGTAGGAACACCAGTACAGGCAAACAGACATGCCCACATCAAGAAAGCAACCACATGGAGTATGAGCAATGTAATCAGGTGACAGGCACACATATATGGTGATAATATGCACTCAACATTGAGTGTCACATGTGTGTGACACAAACAAGTCAGTGTCATGTAGGTTTGCAAATGCAACTATTTAAACTGAATTAATGCGATACACATGTATGTTCAGCTGCAGCTCTGTATGTCTCTGTGAGTTACTGTGACCTGTCTCCATCATTATGTCTTTCAGGTATGCTGCGTGCAAGGCTTCCCCCTTTTACACGCTTGGAGGATGAGGCCCTCATCCCATACCTACTCGACAATCACAATATCCTGTTCAGTCATGTGCCACAGGATGCACAGCAGCGGGATGCCCTGTGGATGGAACTTTGCAGGAGGGTTAATGATGTGGGTGGCCACAACCACACATACCAGCAGGTATGCAGACACTGTACAGAGCTCATTAGAAGGCCGAAATAGCCAGGGAACAAGGTGCAACAGGTGGTGGACCACCAACCCAGCCCTGACTCACATGTACCGAGGAGCTACTGGCCAACCTGGGGACACCTGCAGAACCACATCCTCAAGCCTTAGCCGATATTGTGGAGGTGGGTGTCTCTCAACCACTGAGCCTGGAGTTGCCTGTTAAGTCAGTACTGCACCTATAACAACTACATTCCATATAGTTGCATGTGTCACTGTACAATATGTAATGTAACATCATATGCAAGGCATGTATACACACATGCCACATACTATAGTATGCTACTCTGTGTATGCACACATGTGCATACACCATAGTATAGTCTAATGTACTGGTGTATGTGTTATGCACATTGCTTCCTGTAGCCTTTATACAGGGGTTGATTATGCTCATACTGCTGTGTTACTCCTATTTAGGTACCTCTGGCATTCCGCTGCGACAGCAGCCTGTTGCAGATGAGAGTGTTATTGTTTATCAGGAACTGTAAAGCACAAATCTATCTGCCATGTGGCCATTCACAACTACACATAATGTATGGTCCTGTCACAATATACAGGTCGGACCTGCAATGCATCACAATGACTACCCATGTGCAACACTTGCAAACTATGTGAATCATCTCACCGACATGAATCCTCACAAACTTTATTGCCAGATGTGTCGACAGCTGTGCATACAATGGTGGAGGTGCTGTTCATTTTAGGAATGGACAACAGATCTGATCTACACATGTCGTGAATACTAACAGTACTACACAGTGGGCTGGAGTATGGCCAGCACACAGGTTTCACCGGTGTGGATCATAGCCGTGCTATGAATGTCACACAATGTGATGTGCTATCTTGACATGTCCATGACATCTATTGGCCTGGCTGCTACACTGCCTACCTAACCTGAAAACATATCCAACATACCACCCTTTATCTGCATAACCCTTTTGTCAGTGGAGCATATATGTCATATGGGACAACACAGACATGTGAAATAGATGCCCATCACAATAATTTGGACAACACATGTACACACATGGCCATGGAGGATGGCCAGAGACATGGAGCAATGCACACAGTAGACATGTTGTGCTTGTGTGTACACCCTGTCGTACAATGGCTACACATGGCTCAACCATGGCCTTTGTATATTGGTCATAATGTAGATGTGGAACACTAGACATCCTACAGGCCTGTGCACATCTTGTGTAGGTGTAACATCAATCCACCACATAAGATGTGTTGAACATCTTGAGGGTGTTGCAACATGACAGCAGTCACCTGTACAGCATCCACATCAGGCCACAAATACAGTACATTCCCATTGCTGGTGTTGGACATAAATGCCATACTAACTCCTCGTGTGTGTGTGTGTGTGTGTGTGTGTGTGTGTGTGTGTGTGTGTGTGTGTGTGTGTGTGTGTGTGGTACACAGATGTCATGTGGGACATGGTGTACTGACGTGTTCGCCATGTCTGGCCACAGTTGCCAGGCTGCAGCAATATGGTTGCAGATGTGCAGGGGTGTCATCCGTATGCCCATCAGTGACCTGTGTCACAACTTCTACATCATGGTTTAGTGTGTATACACCTCAGTGACGTGGGTCACATTCCACAGCATATATGTATTGTATCTGAACATAATCATGGCTATGAACCCTGTCTGTAACTCACACTGTATAGCACTAGAGACGCCTCATAATTCCCTGCAATGGCCATGCACATCAGCTAAATTTGCAGTATATCTGTAGGGCAGACAGGTAACACTGAATTGGTACACCATTGCCCCACTGTATATTTGACAGGACACCATTGTGTTAAACATGTATGCATGTCATTGCACACATCAGTAGATCACATGTCATACTACATGTGATTATCAAGGTCATATGCCACACAACAGGCAGGTGTACTGTTAACCTGTGCTAGTCCACATGGTGTAAGACAGGGATGTATGCTAACCACTACTATGATTGTGTAATTTGCATGCTGTCTGCTATGACACATGCATGCTGTTGTGTGCAACCTAGGGATGTATGATAACTACCACTATTATTGTCGGCACTGGATGCCGTCTGCCATATCACATGCATGTTGCATGCCTTCTGTCATATCAAATGCATGTGTGTGTGTGTGTGTGTGTGTGTGTGTGTGTGTGTGTGTGTGTGTGTGTGTGTGTGTGTGTGTGTCTATTGTATAGATTGTAATGTACAGTTTTTGTCTGCCCTCACAGGTGATGTAGCTGCATTGCCCTCCTGTGGTACATCAGATGTTAGTGTCCCCACAGACTCTAGCAGTGATGATGAACGTATGATTGGAACACAGGCAGAGTTGTCAGGGGCTGAAACTGTGCCATTGGTTGCCATTCCATCTATATCCATCTCATCCCCGCACACAGATCCCATACCTGCACATACCCCATCACCAGTGGCCATAGAGGAAGGACAGTTGGCGTGTGGTTGCTTGGAACTGGAAAGTGTGGGGGCTATGGAAGGTGTGCCTGCACACCATGGTGTCAGCCAAACTACTGGTGTTTCCCCACACAAGCACATGGCCAGTGCTGGTCGTAGGAGGATCTCTGGCCAACATGCTCCTGCATAACAGAGCGCAGCAGCTGGTGTCACCAGACACATGTTTACAGCTGTAATGGAGGCACAGGCATGTGCTGAATGGCACAACAGAGAAGATCAGAAGCTACAGAGGGCTGCTGTCTGTTCTTTAAACAACAGCATCCAGGAAATAGTAAATGCTCAAAAGCAGATTGCTGAAGCTTTGGATAGACTGTTGGGTTACATGGTTGGAGTCCTTGACCGTGGCATGACAATCCGCGAGCGTGAGCTGTCTGTGTTGGAACATCTGGTAGGAGTGAGGCATCGGGCACATGGACGTAGGCCTGCTACATCACCTGTGTCAGGTCTGCATGTACGAGCTACCTCACATGCCTGCTCCCATTGTGGCGGTAGCAGCAGCAGTGCATCTGGTGCTGTGCTTATACCATGACACAGCAGGCCACGTGCACATGGCCCAGGATGGTCCCAACAGGGACATGGTTCCAGTGGACAAGTGACATCAGACAGTACACAATCTGCACCTCTGTCTGGTAGTGCCCGTGCAACCCCTGGCAGGCACAGGTCACATGTCCATGGCCGGACACCGTGAACTTTAAAACCTCACCTGTACAGTCTGCAGCTGTCAATAATACCCCTGTGTAGGCCAGACACATGGGAGAACTGTGTGCAGACACACACACACACACACACACACACACACACACACACTGGACACATATGTAGGGCACCGCAACACACACATGCATAACATCCACACAAGCCCAATTAGATCAAAGGCCCAAACCCACACACATGATGTCATCCAATGGTGCCATCTAGACCTCTGGCAAACATTAACACCCTGTGCATATGATAATGCCTGTGCCGCATCCCTGACATCCACACCATTGGTGCAGGGACATGCTCATATGGTCTGATGCACAGGGTGAACAGACTAGGATGATATGTGTAGTTTACAAATGTTGAGAACTGTTTACAGGCAGCAGATATACCATGCAGTACAGGTGAACAATACTGTTAACAGTATGTGTCTTGTGTAACAACAGTGCAGCCTAGGCCTCCGGCAAACATTAACACCTTGTGCATATGATGATGCCTGTGCCATATCCCTGATATTCACACCATCAGTGCAGGGACATGCTCATATGGTCTGATGCACAGGGTGAACAGACTAGGATGATAGGTGTAGTTTACAAATGTTGAGGACTGTTGACAGGCAGCAGATATACCATGTAGTACAGGTGTACAATACTGTTAACAACTGTTGACAGGCAGCAGATATACCATGTAGTACAGGTGTACAATACTGTTAACAGAATGTGTCTTGTGAAACAATAGTAAATGCATGTTGGTCATGATGTTCTGCTGTCCTTCTTCAGGTCTACTTGCACATTCCAGTGAATGTCAGTGTTTGCAGTTAAGTGTCCCATATGTCAATGTGGACTACTCACAGGTATGTATGAATATACCAGCATGCACCGTGTAGCTGCCACATAACAGTGAGAATGTCCCACATTACAAACACATCTACCTTTCCAAGAGCATGATAGCTGTGTATTAAGCTACTGTGGCCACAGACGTGACTTCCATTAAGGGTGACATCACAGGTACAGTTACAAGATGTGGTTGAGGTAAGAGAGTGGTCTAGCTGATTACAAGGGTAGAGGCCAGTGGAAAGTGTGATGCCTCAATGGGAATCAGTAATACACATTCCCATGACAGGATGCCAGCACACAACTGCATCCACACACTCAGGTATTGACACACATGTATTCAGTGACACTGTAACACACAAGCACACTCACGGCTTCACTGACACAATAACACACACTCGCACACAGTTTCTACTAGTGGGATGAGGACCCCTGCCTATGTGCAAATCATCATTACAGTACTGTGCACCTACATAATGCGCCACAGAGAATACACATGTACAGGTAGTCAGCACCACCTAAGATCAGGGACATCAACACAGATAGTAGAATGCATCGCCTGGATGGTGGGAGGGGTCTTATCATTTCAGTATGGTAACATACATCCTCACCCCAGGGACCAGTCAGCCCTACATACACACACTGTGGCATTCAGTAATTAATACACCTATGTCATGCACATACAAATACCTCACATCTGTGAGATACTGGCCCTTGCCTATGTCCTGCTTTCTACATTGCAGTCTGTACAGATGTGTACACTAGTGTACAGGAGAGTGAGTAACAATTGAGATGTAGTCCCCACAATGTGTGACATATATGGACACACACGCAACCACACATGCCAGTACTGTGAATCTCAGACCTGCCTAGCTCATGTTATGTATGTCAGACGTACAGCAGTATTGCACGAGTTACAAACTGTACTGACGCTTCCTGTGCCAGCAGTGCTGATACATGCACTAGGGACATCATATCTATTAACAGGTGTCAAGTGATTTACCTTCGCTGTCACCCTGACCGCTAAGTTGTATGTTATGTCCTTCAATTAATGAAACCATTGCTTACCGGTTACACAGGGTATTGTAGGACCGCTTGTGACACACCTGTGAGCTGTCCACAGCAAACATCCATCTGCAAAGATGCCCCACCACTTAGTTATTTCAACACATCTGTCCATACCTGTGGCACATCTTTCTGTACATTCAGCATATCACTATATACAGTTGGCAATGTTGAGGCTGCATTGCAGCTGCATGATGTACTAGGATACACACCACCTGCATACATCAGCAACTGCACATGCATGTTATCTGAATGCACAGCACTATGTGTACAGGTGTGTAGGTCCTACAATCCTGCCATTTGGTCATGTTTGTAAGCATTGCAATTGGTGGGTATGTGTAATGACATACATGACACATGGTCTGTTGTATGATATGATGGGTGACCAGTACAGAGGGGATGTTACCTCTGTCAGCATTGATATCACACCTTATGTACTGTTAGCATTCAGCAGCCATGTACCTACATTCCATGTGCATGTGTGTAATGGCTGTAGCCACCTGTTTGCACAAAGGACTACAACAGCTATGCTATTTACAGGTATGCTGTGTGTGTGGCATGTACATACTCAGGTCAGGTACATGTATGTCATATCCATACATGAGGGTGTGTACTGGTGTACAGCAACAGACATCTACTAATGGTGGAAAGTACCGAGGGCCCCTGGTATGTGTACAGCTGATCTGGTCACAGACAGTGGTATCATTGAATTGCATAATACATGATGCAACTGTGTCAGTACATGTGTACTCTCTATAGTTGATGTAGAGCTTAGTACAGTACACAGTTCAAGGGTCACATGGTGGTGTACTGGTCTATGTCATACATGTATGGTTGCGTGTTGGTGGTCCGAGGGCATGGTGGTGTCTGCAGTTTACAACCTAGAATGCAGCATGTGACACTGTGTCCTGCACATGGCTCATCTGTGATGCCTTTCATGGGGGGACTGGTCAGTACATGTGAGTGGCCTTTATGTATGTGGGTACACCACCTAATGCAGTTCGTACCTGTGTTATGGCCCACATGTCTGGTTCTGAGGTATATGGTGGCAGTGCTAGGTTCTGAGGTATATAGTGGTAGTGCTATTGTGCACTACAGAGACATCAGCCAGGTGTTCCTCACTGCACAAATGTCAGTACACCCCATTGTTGGATCTACAGTGACCAGCTGTGATTATGGATGCTACATATCTAGCACTGGTTAGCATAAGAAAACAATGCAGCTGTCCTGTAGGTGTCAGGGAGTTATCCTGTGTTTAGGACATTTGCCTTGGAATGGCACTGTATGGGCGGATGCGACTTGTGTATTATACCCACTCCCTTGAATCATGGATGCATGTGATATGTGTCAAAGGCCTGTCTACTCTCAGCCATGTCATCCCAGAATGACAGCAGGTGTTGTGTAAAAGACCACTGTCAAATATATGTATAGCAGCGTTCCTGCTAACAATGACAACTACTAACACCAGAGCCCATTACAATGTGTTCTTTACATCTACCTGTAATAGCATGGCCACTGTGGCCTTCCATGTTTAGAATCAGAGTGCATCCCAGTCATCCCTGTGCTACTAAGTGTATGAGCATGCCCAGTATAATTTTGTGTAGATGGACACATAGTGCATTCTGAACAGCCCTGTGCTACTAAGTGTGTGAGCATGTCCCCTGTGCTACTAAGTGCGTGAGCATGCGCAGTATATCCTTGTGTAGATGGACACATAGTGCATTCCGAACAGCCCTGTGCTACTAAGTGTGTGAGCATGCCCAGTGACACCTTGTGTCGGTTATGTGCCTCTGTGTATGGGCATGGCCATTGTAACCCTGTATAGTGGTAGTAGTCATCCATTCAACAGATGGGCATACCCCAGGTCAGGATGGATTCCTACATTAAACACACAAGTTCACAGGTATGTACATCTTAACTGCCAGCATCCCTGTTGATGTCTGCATTCCTAGATGGCCATAACGACAGCCTTGACATGTGTAGTCTGTGGGGCGCGATTCATAAGTATGTAGTATTGTAATAGTAATCTGAAAATATGCAGGTGTTCCATTCCCGCCACTGGTGTGTGTGTGTGTATGTCTGTCCCCATTTGCCAGTGGACAGAGTAATGCTTTTAGACTGCCCACACTCCATACATTTCATATACTCACCGTTAGCAAGGCCGATGATGTCACCCATCTACAAATTCACCTCTGGGAGGGCTGTGTCCCAGTAATCTCGGTAGTGTGTTCTGTAACTGCGTAATGCTGCAGTGTAATAAAGTAGTTAGGTCGGTGTTCTAGTCCCGCACTTGGTGTGTGTGTGTGTGTGTGTGTGTGTGTGTGTGTGTGTGTGTGTGTGTGTGTGTGTGTCCGTTTACCTGAGAACTGATAAAGCTTTTATACTGCTCACACTCCATGCATTTTTTATACCCACTGTTAGCAAGGCCGATGATGTCACCCATCTAAAAATACACCTCTGGGAGTGCTGTGTTCCAGTAATCTTGGTAGCGCTGTCTGTAACTGTATACTGCTGTAGTGTAATAAAGTAGTTAGGTCGGTGTTCTAATCCCACACTTGCCATGTGTCGGTGGGTGGGTGTGTGTGTATCCCCATTTGCCTGAGGACTGAGTAATACCTTTATACTGCTCACACTCCATACATTTCTTATACCCACAGTTAGCAAGGCTGATGATGTCACCCATCTACAAATACACCTCTGGGAATGCTGTGTCCCAGTAATCTTGGTAGCACGTTCTATAACAGCATAATGCTGTAATGCAATAAAGTAGTTAGGTTGGTGTTCTAGTCCCACACTTGCTGTGTGTGTGTGTGTGTATCCCCGTTTGCCTGAGGACTGAGCAATGCTTTTATACTGCTCACGCTCCATACATTTCTTATATCCACCATTATCAAGGCCAATGATGTCACCCATCTACAAATACACCTCTGGAAGTGCTGTGTCCCAGTAATCTCAGTAGCGGGTTCTGTAACTGCGTAACTACTGTAGTGTAGTAAAGTAGTTAGGTCAGTGTTCTAGTCCCACACTTGCCATGTGTGTGTGTCCCCATTTGCCTGAGGACTGAGCAATGCTTTTATACTGCTCACGCTCCATATATTTCTTATACCCATCATTATCAAGGGCGATGATATCACCCATCTACAAATACACCTCTGGGAGTGGTGTGTCCCAGTAATCTTGGTAGCACATTCTGTAACTGCATAATGCTGTAGTGTAATAAAGTAGTTAGGTCGGTGTTCTAGTCCCACACTTGCCGTGTGTGTGTGTGTCCCCATTTTCCTGAGGACTGAGTAATGCTTTTATACTGCTCATGCTCCATACATTTCTTATACCCACTGTTATCAAGGCCGATGATGTCACCCATCTACAAATACACCTCTGGGAGTGCTGTGTTCCAGTAATCTCGGTAGCATGTTCTGTAACTGCGTAATGCTATAGTGTAGTAAAGTAGTTAGGTCGGTATTCTAATCCCAGATATGCCAACTGTGTGTGTGTGTGTGTGTGTGTGTGTGTGTCTGACAGCATGAGACAAGTACAGTGCTTTGTAGTATTCACTGTAGCGCATGCTCTAAATGCGTGTTGCTGCAGTGTGATACAGTAGGGATTTGTATACAGGACATGGCAAGAGTGTGTTTGTCTGTCAGAGCCTGTGTAGAGGTGGCCATGGCTGTCTTATCATTACACATGTTTGGGAGTGAGTTTTGTAGTTTTCCTATATAGTATCCGTCTTATGACACATTGGCCACTTCATGAGGTGTACAGCTGTCAGTCAGCCAAGGCACTGTGTTGACAAGCCATATCCATACATCTGGCAAAAGGGCTGGTGAACTAAGTAAGCAGCCCTACTAGTACCCGGTATATGTCCCGCACCCATGTGCCATGCACATACAACCTTGCCTAGAATATCCCACTATGTTGCTAGTAACATGAAGATTGAAGACAGATAGTAGGCATGGTGTGACCACAGTGGCCTGTAGAGGACATGGCACCCTGTACATCGGTACAATAGGCATATATATGCAGACATTGTGCCTTCACTATGTTCCACACTGAATGGCTGCAACATTTGTGGTGCCATCATATGTGATCCACTAAGGCCAGACAATGCTATACACATGTGGCCTGTATGGACCCATGCCACTAACACCATGGAATACCTGTCCATTCTATCCATGCAGGTGCAGGGCCAACCTGTTCAATATAAGCAGATTTCGCCACACCAGGCCAGTATTAGCATATCAGGGTATAACAGGCTGTGTACACAACATATGTCTGCCAAACCAAGTACACCTGTACATGTCACTGTACAGTATTGCGGGACATACACATCCCAGGCAATGTCCATGTGAAGGACTATCAAACAGAGACATGGCATACATTGCAAAGCTATGGCCCTACACATTGGTAACCAGAATGTCAGGCCAGATAATGCAGTACCCATCTGTGTGGGACATTGCAGACACTACACCCCTGCACTGCACACCATTGTGAGGTGACATGATGGCAATGATTACCCCTCACCCAGCCTTGTACAGCCATCTTGCACAGCCAAACACTACACACCCATGGAACAATGCATACCTGCATGACAGTACTGGCTGCCTGTGTCTGCATGTGGATTGTGATGCTCCCAACCACAGTCACTCCCAGTATAAACCTCGTTAGCATACCAACAGTTGTCAAGCACTTTCACATGCCCTAGCCCATAGAACCTCCAGATATCCCCTGTGGTGCATGTGGTCCTGTGCATTACTGTGGTGTGGCAAACTAAGTAGTTACATTGTGTATGTTCTGCCCTGGCAAAGGTATCAATGTGTGCCCATTAGAGTGTGGTTGCGGTGACAATGGCATCTGTTCACGTGGACTGACATGTGTGCCACACCTACACACATGTTCTTACAGCACTGCAATATGCCACCTCTGTGGCACATGTAGTAACGTCATGCACATGTAATAGTAATGAGTAGTCAGGGGTTTGCCCCTGTACTATTCAGCGTGTGGCAGATGATGCTTATGGTTAAGTCTCCAAGCCCTTCCCTGGCGTACATTGCCTGTCCCGCACACACACTCTCTGGTGGATGTGAAGGTGTACACCTGCACAGCAGCAGCATGTGTATTGTAACAGATGGAAATGGTCAGGTGATGGCATCTGCACCTATTGCAGTCCTCCTCTAGCTGATTGCATGTGGTACAGCTGTGATGGTTTTCCCATAGCCATCAACATGATAAACACAGTACACTATCTAGGGAAACATGTTATTATCTGGCCATGACAGTCACTGTGAGTGGTACCTGGATGTGGTGTTCTGACACGGCATCACAGATGATATCTGGATGTACCTCAATCATTTTCCACAGTGGGAAATAGCCTAATGACAGGAGGGTGATGTGCCACACAACTACGGCATGCAAGTGTAGCTATGCTGCATTGAGACTACTGCCTGTTTAACATGTGTGTGGTAATGGCTATCCTGCATGTTAAAATACAGACATGACAGCACTCTGTTCATGAGGGAACCCCATCTTTAGGGTCATCGGTGAACAGGTCAGTGTGTGTGTGCAACCATTTGTTTCCTGAGTTACACACTGAACACACTTCTGTGCACAGCAGAAGCATGGTGTGGGGATTGCAGACAGTACATGATGATAGGGATGCTTTACTGCCATCACATCCATGACTGGACATGTGTCACATGAGACAGTGGTATGACTGACACTGTGTGGGATTCCCAGTGACAAGCCAATGATGGGCAACTGTTCATAGCTGCAGTCACACGTCTATTACACATTGTACAGTTGCCATGCGGTATATATGCATGTGTTGTGCTCCCTCGGCAAATGTATACCATCTGTTTTGTTGGGTTGCTGGTGATATCTATTCATACTGTCGTAGGTAATCCTGTATGCTGTTGTCTATCACTAAGCCATATGTGGGTTTAAAACGCAACACCATAGGCTGAATGGGTTGGTAGGTCCCGGCAGATCCTCCTGTCCCACTTCAGCTGACCATGGCACCAAGCACTAGCACATCTGGGGCCCAGCCATTAACATCAACCTCTGCTGGCTCTGCACCACCTTCTGGTGGTACCACCACTGAGGATGGAGCATGTCCCCCTTGTTAGCGGGACCAGACAGGTACATGTCTTCTGTTGTGCGGTCCCGGATATGTTGCGTAGGTGGCTCCCTAAGGGGTTACGAAGCCAGATACGCCAGTTCAAGGGTGGAGTGTCACATTTACAGGGTGATGCTGCCCCTCCTGGAAAGCCCCCAGCACTGCCTCTTTTGCAGCTTTGTAGGTGCAGTGACAGTTGCCCATGGCTGGAGACCTCTGTCCCACTGTTCCCATGGGCTTTTGAATGCCGAAAACCCATCCTCATCCAGGGTGTATCCCCCCCATATGTGTCATATACCAACCCTGTATGCTGTAATTTCTGTGCTCCTACCTATCCTCCATGGCCATACCTACACTCCTTCCCCAACATCTGACCCTTACCTATGGACACATAATGCTATTCAGCACCTAGGACACCATATGTCCTATACATAGCTGTCCATTACACACACGTGCCCACTGGACACATGAAACCCTTGTAATATGCATCATAACATACTACTGTTATCCTCACCACTGTCCCTCAGGCGCACGGTCCTGGTATGCACATCACTCCTACATGGTCCAGGTACACGTGAGGAGGATGACCCCATTGTACACAAAACACTGCCGGTCCCTCTATGGTTACCCCATTTATCTTTATCATGATGATGATGTTGCACACAGCACATTGCAGGAGTACTGTTCACACATAATGATTGGACAGGTACTGTTGTGTTAATGTACATTACATGCACAGAGTGATGTATACCGCCAATGTACAACTATTTGCGTGTATGACTGACACATGTCTGTCTGAGGGAGTCTTGTGATCACATAGAGCAACACCACTACATAATACAGGCATCACTGGTGTTTCCCGTTTCATTAGTTTGTAATGCTTTGTTGCCACATGGTATGTCCCTGATACATCTCTCTATATGTATGTACCTATATGCTGGACATAAACACTCACATGTACATCTACATGATGGGATACATTCCTATACTGTTGAATGACTGCACTGTATGATATCCTATGGTTACAGCCTCTTACACTCAATTAGCCTCTACATTGCTTAACCAATGCAATACTCGCATACTGGTAGCCAAACACGTTTACACTCGCTCGATCCCGCACTTGCTAATGCACCAGCATTGGTGCTTGCATCTGTCACTCACACCCCTGGATGTGAGCGAGGACCACAATATTACCTTGTGATGCCTATTACACTGTACTACATGACTCCAGTATCAGGATTGGCCACCCATTAGGCGACAGCATCACGTTCGACTGTACGGAATCAGCGGCCTGTCCAGTGACTCAGTCATATTTGTGTGTAACTCATACAATGTGCTCCCACCTTGTGATGCCTATTACATCAGAATACATGAATACAGTATCAGAAATGGCTGCCTATTAGGCAACGGCATGGCGTTTGACTGTGTGGAATCAGTGGCCTGACTGGAGAATCATTCATATTCGTGTGTTCCTCTTAGGCATACATTGTGATGCCTATCACATCGGACTACATGACTACAGTCATAGTCGGCCTTAGGCATAGGCCAACTAAGCGGCCGCCTAGTGCGCTGCTTTAGTGGTAGCACTTTGCCAGTATTTATTTGGTGTTGGTAGACCAGGATGAGGGCACTAGGTGGTGTGGTGGGGGGTGCCAGTGTGTCCTCTACCTAGGGCACCAGTTGACCTAAGGCCACTCCTGACTACAGTATTGGGAATGGCTGCTCATTAGGTGACTGCATGGCATTCGACTGTATGGAATCAGCGGCCTGTCCGGTGAATCATTCATAATTGTTTGTTCCTCTTACAATCTGGTCCCACCTTGTAATGCCTATCACATCAGACTACATGACTGCTGTATCGGGAATGGCTGCCCATTAGGCGACGGCATGGCATTCGACTGTACGGAATCATCGGCCTGTCCAGTGAATTAATCATATTTGTGTGTTCCGCATACACTCTGCTCCCATCTGGCTGATACATGGGAACCGAGACCCTGCATTACAAATGAGTAGTTGGGTTGTGGTAGCCACATCCGTCAGACGGGTAATGCTACCGCATACTTATTATAGGTTTGCCACCCTCTCAATTGGCCAATGTAGGACTTTAGGGTTACCACCTGTCCCACTTTGCGAGGGACAGTGCAAAAATAATCAAGACATAGCACATGTCCAGATTATAGGACATTATTATATTCTACATTTCATTAATAATTACATACAACAGTTATTTTATATATGACACTTCTATATGTTATGTGAAGTAGCATAAGCAATTCAAATGCAACTAGATTAAGCTTTTATTTGTGCAAATAAGTGTAATCCTGTACTATGCATGGCTGTAGGTATGTTTATTCCTGGAATGTCTGACATTTCTACAGAACATGTCCCACTCTGGCCATTTGGAAAGGTGGCAACCTTATAGGACCTGTATGTAGAGACGCCAGACTTTGCAGGGCAATACACCCACAGCCAGTAAAAAGGGATGTACTTCACTGTTTTGCCTAAATAAAGGGTTACCTTTGTAGCATTATAGTTGCTTATACTGTTACCTATAACATTTAGGTGTTTCAGAGGAACTTAATTGTTTTATGCTACTACTACAGATAATATTGGTAGTCTTTGCCCTAAATCACAGGACATTTGCCTTAATTACAGTTATTATGCAAGGACACAACTGCCCACAGAAGAGTGTCCCTCGCAAAGGTGGACAGGTGGTAACCCCAAACCTATTATTCTATCAACTTTCTAAGGTAGTTGGTGGAACATGCGCTTTCTTTCACTATCAGACCTTTCATATGAATGGGGAAAAATAAACACTGAATCAGGGACACTGCATAACGACTTCAGGGACACATTTAGAAGGTTGGTGCTATTAACCTGACACATTGCGGACACAGAGCATATATGTATTCATACACATTGTCTGAGGTGCATGCAGTTTATGACTCTTACAAGTTGTCATTATTCATTACGTGTATTCCGCCAACTTTCCTCCTAATATCACTAGTTCTAGGATGGTTTAGATGGGACTGTGTTAAGATTCTGATTCGTAATCATGGACGTCCCTGGTAATTGGGGACAGTTCAATGACATGGTCACTATGTATTCCCCCAATGGTTTACGGACTGTCCAGTAGATGTGCTCTTACAGTTTGGGAGGTATGGGTGTCTGCTATACCCACATCAGAATATTACTTACACCAACTGGGCGGTCCTAATATGTGTCTGCCAGCCAACACCTGCATGCCTAGCCCCATAATCTCATACCCATAGTTCCCCCACTTGCCACAACTCTACAGTACTCATCCTTACTGTGGGCGCAGGTGGACACAGGTGGGATATGAACACACCCCTACACACTGCCCACTCTCCCCGTGTCAGGACACATGTCGTACATTGTGTCAACCTATGTGTTATTAGGCTTTCACAACCTACTGTTCCGTGTACAGCTACATCCAGGTCGTAATGGTGTTCCCCCATTGGTTGAAGGTACCAAATTTTGGTGTCCCACAAGGGACGTCGCTGTCCATGTTTAAAGTGTAGACCTTGTAGATCTCTCCCACTAGTAGTTTCCTGCCGGTGGTCTGGGAAGCCGAGTTGTATTTACCTTTATTGTGTGTCTGTATGTCTCACCTAGCTGGGGGGGGGCGGGTGGTAAGTAGATGTTTATATACCACAACAAGCAATGAAGAAAAAACTTCTTATACCACAAGAAAGGATGACTCCACAGCAACCATAAAGAATTTAATCCACTGGAAGATGAATTTCACAGTAACAAGAATACACAACCAATGTTATAATATCGTTCTCTCTAGCGCCTCGGCAAATAGCCTTTTCAGAGTAAAAGATGTTCTTATACTAACTTACAACTCTTTTTATATCTAACAAACCCCTCCCAAATCAATTAACTATCAATTATACAATTAATTAACTAAAAACTTAAAAGACATAAAAAACGTAACTTTCCAATAAAAATATATACATTAAAGTAAACTTTTCCATGAACAGTCACAATTTAAACCATTTGGTTTGAGAGTATTAAATTTCAGTATCAAATATAATTCCTTTTTTCTTAGCATTTGTTTTATACATTTGTCATTCAAGTATTTGATGTTTTGAATACTATCCAATATTGTCACCTTAATACCATCATTTCTAACCAGTGGTGTATAATTTACCTTCTTATATTAAGGATGTGTTTGATTTGATTTCCAAAGTCAAGGACATTAGTTGGCAAGATAATATGTATTTTGTAGTAATTGATGTGGTTAGTTTGTACACAAACATAAAAGATGAGGATGGAAAGGCTGCTATTAAATATTTTATGGGTTATACAGATGCAGTTCAATATGTATTGGAATTAATGGATATATGTTTGAAAAATAATATATTTGAATTTAATGGTTCAATATATAGGCAAAGCAGGAACGCGGCGATGGGGGCAGCTTTTGCCCCAAGTTATGCAAATGTATTCATGGGATATTTTGAGAGCAAACATATATATAATAATTCTTTTTTTAAAAAATATGTGTACAAATATTATCGTTTTATTGACGATTTGTTGTACATTGTAAGGGTGGACAAGAAGAAGTGCAAATGTTTTTGAAGGAAATACAGAATAATAGTATGGGCATAAAGTTTGATGGACTTCAAAATGGGCAGAAAGTGCAATATTTGGATGTTTCATTAATAGGATTGAATAATAAGTTGTTAGAATATCAAATTCACAGAAAATTTCAAGGATCAGGCTCAGTATTGCATGGTAGCAGTTACCATCCTGCACACATTATGAAGGCAATTCCATATACTGAGTTTATTAGGATGAATAGATTATGTAGTAACCCTAATATCAGGGAGAAGGAGTATGTACAAAGTTATAACAAATTTAAATTGAGAGGGTATGAAGAGTATTACCTTAAAGAAAGTTTAAGAAAAGTTAAAAAGCAAGGGAAATATAATAAAGGGGTAATACGGAATGTATCACAGGAGTCAAGGGATGTAATGTATTTTGTTTCTACCTTTTCTATATTATCGGAAAACATTAATGAACATATTAGATATAGTTGGAATATATTAAAAAAAGAATTGAATTATTTGTCAGAAAAAATATTGGTTTTTCATATAGAAGGGGTAGAAATATTCAGGACTTTTTGGTACATAGTCGATTTGAAATGCCAAACATGTTGCTGTATACACAAGTTACTCAACAGGGTACGAAAAAGTGTGGTAAATGCACTATTTGTAGGTTTGTTGTTAAGCAATTTGATGAAATTAATGGAATTACCTTTATAACAAGGGGAATTTACAACTGTAATTCAACAGCAGTAGTTTATGGTATTGAATGCCCTTGTAAAAAATATTATATTGGAGAGACCAAAAGAACATTAGCTTGCAGAATTAAAGAGCATGTAAGAGACATTACAAATAATAAAGAAACTAGTCCCTTGGCTGTTCATTTTCATAGCCATCATGGAGGGAGAAATGATGGTATTAAGGTGACAATATTGGATAGTATTCAAAACATCAAATACTTGAATGACAAATGTATAAAACAAATGCTAAGAAAAAAGGAATTATATTTGATACTGAAATTTAATACTCTCAAACCAAATGGTTTAAATTGTGACTGTTCATGGAAAAGTTTACTTTAATGTATATATTTTTATTGGAAAGTTACGTTTTTATGTCTTTTAAGTTTTTAGTTAATTAATTGTATAATTGATAGTTAATTGATTTGGGAGGGGTTTGTTAGATATAAAAAGAGTTGTAAGTTAGTATAAGAACATCTTTTACTCTGAAAAGGCTATTTGCCAGCTAGAGAACGATATTATAACATTGGTTGTGTATTCTTGTTACTGTGAAATTCGTCTTCCAGTGGATTAAATTCTTTATGGTTGCTGTGGAGTCATCCTTTCTTGTGGTATAAGAGGTAAGTAGATGTTTGTTGAGTGGACCTCCCACCAACATATGCCCGGTCTAAACATGTTACCCATAACTGCTGTAACCCAGATATATATATATATATATATATATATATATATATATATATATATATATATATATATATATATATCTGCAAACACAAGGTGCAGGGTTTCAGTCTCACAAGGGATAATTGGCTAGGCTTAAAATGGCTCGCAAGGGCAGTTAGCTTAGTACTAATCTATGAGCCTACATATATATATATATATATATATATATATATATATATATATATATATATATATATATATATATATATATATATATATATATATATATATATATATATATATATATATATATATATATATATATATATATATATATATATATATATATATATATATATATATAGTTTACTATCAAAATGCATAGTGGAATTGCACGGCTATGAAGTATTCGAACAACATATGTTCGAATACTTCATAGTTCGGCAGGTTATGTGAGTGAACGTTATCATTGCGAATGGACTGTGCATTCGCAATTATAACATCCACTCATGTAAGGGGATTGCGGTACAGTGCGGTTAGGGAAATACATCCCTTTCCTCACTGCAGTGAGATCTCGGAGTTGGAATATTAAGTTAGGGGGGATGTGGGGGGTGCAGGGGGGCTTGGCCCTGCATAACTATGATGTAGGCTAGTTAGGTAGGAGTTACGGGACAGGTGGGAGTGCTGTTGATTGTAGGAAATGTCGCGGACATTTTGACAATTAACACTTGTTTCGACATTAGGGCCATAGAAAAATGTATGCGTTCGTGAAACAATTCGCAAATAAGTACACATTTTATTTTAAATTTCGACATTATGATAGTAAACCTATATATATATATATATATATATATATATATATATATATATATATATATATATATATACAACTCCAAAACTTGTCGGTGCACGTATGGTTGCCGTGCATGAACCAAAACAGCTATGCAGCCAAATTACACATCTCCAACTAGGTTCAGCACCCGCTCTTATGCCGGACTGGCATAAATAAACAGAAAAACAAAAAAACCAAGTGGATTTTTTAAGGCTTTATTTCGCCTCCTGGTCTGCCCCACACATGTGGGGCAGACCAGGAGGCGAAATAAAGCCTTAAAAAATCCACTTGGTTTTTTTGTGGTGATTTTCTGTTTATATATATATATATATATATATATATATATATATATATATATATATATATATATATAATTATATATATGTACATCAGTGGGTCAATACATTCCCCGCTCATATGCACTTACACATGCGTAATGGTGTTTATAAGCTTCACCAGCATACTAGTGCCTTATTCATTATAACACCGACACACTCCAGTTATCTTGTAATCGGTATGTAGCACATTATACAGTGGACGGATGTCACTATATGTTCATGTATGGATTACCGATGGTAATTGGAATGTGATAGTGTGATTCAACTCTTCCCTCTTCTGCACAGCCTATTATTCCATGTACTGTCGATTTTTGTATGGGCACATTCCTATTATTTATGTCAACAAATGGAATGCATGCGTTACAGAATGTGTACTTCAGCATATATTGTTGTCTGCATGTGAGTATGCATATGTACCTATTATGACCTAGCTGACCTCCACGGGGTGGTCCATTTGAACTGGCCCATCAAACCCTGGCACGCCTGGATCCATAATTGCATACCCATAGTTCCTTCACCCCACCCATGTTAAATTTACATGCGTAACATCCATTATCCACTTGTTATCGCAGCCATGACTCACCTTTACACATTTCCCTCTCCAGAGCTTTTGGGGCCCTACACACATTCTGTCCCACCTCGTGTATTCACAGAGTCTCCCGCCATGTATATTTGCACATATGTGCCTTTTCTGGGGCTATGGAATATGGCCATTTGTGCTTTCCAGTTTTTGGAGGTCCCAGCATGGGACTACATTCCATCTGTGTGTAAAGTAGACCTAGCATTTCAATGATGTTACTCCTACTGGTAAAACCCTGCCTGTGGTGTGAGTAGCGGTATTCTGCTCACTCCTGGGCAGCTTTTTATGACATACGCTGAAAGCACTTTATATTACCAACATTGCTCTTGATTCCCTTCACATCCCTTGTGTATGCTTGTGTATGCTTTACTGTTACAATGTCCATTCTTTATATATATATATATATATATATATATATATATATATATATATATATTTCTCATGTATGTAGATATATATCTATACACACATATGTGTGTGTGTGTGTGTGTGTGTGTGTGTGTGTGTCTGTGTGTATAAATATATATATATATATATATATATATATATATATATATATATATATATATATATATATATATATATATATATATATATATATATATATATATATATATATCTATGTGTGTGTATATATATTGCATCTGTATATACAAACATACATTTCCTATGCTGCGAGCTGCTTACACCCGCGCAGGCGAACTCGCCTATGCTTACTGTACATTACATATGTTTACTGTCGCTTATTTGTGCTTATTTGTGCCTTATACATTATGACAATACCACTTTGATTGAAAGGATCTGGTTAATAGTCTCATGCGATACACACATTCACCTTTACATGTTTAAATGTCAGCTTTACAGTAGAGCAACATTCATTCCACAAGGAAAATAATATGTGTTATTGTCGACCTTGAACCGTGAATGCCTTTTCATTAGGCGGATGCTCTAACCACTACACTATTGTTGTTCTGCCTCATTTATATGTATACCCATGGTGCATAGTTACCCGAAAACATGCCTCATCACTTCACTTACACAGCAGGCATCCATTTACCTGTTGGAAAAAACACACTACTACACATGCACCATTCCCTATTCCCTACTGCTCTGGACTCGTGCCGCATGTTCACTCACTCCGAGGATATTCAGACCTCCAAAGCCTATAGTCCTGGCACATACATGTGTTCATTTGTCAGGGTGTTCATATGGTCTTCTGGGTTTAGGCTTGTCCGACTGGAGACCAGGACTGCCCTGTTCCTAGCTGAAAGTCAGACTTAGCAATTGGAGATCGTTCATTCCACTTTTAGTGTCCTACCTGTGGTTGGGGATGCAGAGGTGTGCTCACCTATGGCGATCCTGATATATAACAGCACTAGCTATTACGGGGATTTCCTATATTGTGACCATGTTCATTCTTCATATCTACACACATATATATATATATATATATATATATATATATATATATATATATATATATATATATATATATATATATATGTGTGTGTTTGTGTGTGTGTGTATGTATATATAGATCTGTACATACACATGCATATATACCTACATGCTCATTTACATTTCCCATACCATTGAATCACCGCCACCTACCGTCGCACATACACGCTTGCATACCCACTTACGTCTCGGGTTGCCACCTTTTCATATGGCCAAAGCGGGGCATTTTCGGGACACACATCAGATTTTACAGGCTGACATATACCCATGGTCAGTACAAAGGTTAGAACTTTACTTATTTGCCTAAATGAACACTTATTCTTGTAGCTGTTTGTTTGCTTAATCTGTTTCTTGTAACTTTGAGTATTTTACATAAATAACTGTTTTATGCAACTGTTACATGAAATATGGGACATATTTCCTACAATCACAGGACATTTGCCATTGTATTATATTTGTCTGGACACAACTGCCCCAAAAGGGACTGTCCCTCACAAGGTGGGGCAGGTGGTAACCCTAGTTACGTTTGCTTTACAGCGCCTTAAGCACCCTATAACCAACTGCCACTATGCGAATGTGTAAATTATATATTTTTGATAATGCACATGGGGAGACGTGCATCACAGTCAGGTGTTTAATCCCTCGCAAGGTGGGGCAGGTGGTAACCCTACTTATGTCTTCTTTAAAGTGCCTTAAGCACCCTATATCCAACTGCCACTATGCGAATGTGTAAGGTATATATTCCCGATAATGCACGTGGGGAGACGTGCATCATGGTCAGGTGTTTAATCCCAGGCCGTAGGTTCTGCAGGACCGGGTGGAGGCTGAGCAGTCCTGTGGACAACTACTGCTCATACGACTTGTGTCCATCTGTATACAGGACTGGACATCATGTCGTGACACCAAGTCTAATGTTTAGAACAGATACATATCCCATGAGGGATATCCATAAATTGTGGGGACCAATGACCATCTTTGCTTTACGGCTGTAAGGTAGGGTTATACATGCAAGGGATACATAGTTTGCAATCCTGAGACTGCCTAGGGTGAGACTGCCTACTAGATATGGGTAGGGGTCACTAGGTACAGATATTGCCGTGCCTATCTAGCAGCCCGACTATGGCTGGTTTTGGAGGATGTTCAGGAAGGGGGGTTGTGGTGTGCTGTGAAGGGGATAATGGGTATTCGATTATGTATCCAGATGTGTTGGGGTTGGATGGCTCAGTTCAGGCCAGACCATTATGTGGGTATGTGCCGGTAACGTTTTTGTACATGTGTATTGCACATCTTAATGTTCACATGTTTGTGGGATTGTATTGCGGATGTGTATATTTGCTCTTTGGTTATCTTCCTGATTCACCTACCACTCCCTCATAGACCTCCAGTTCACCTATTGTGCATCCAACCCATTCTCCCCTTGGCAAATTATTACATTACCTGTTACCCCCATCCCCATATTCCACAAACAACATTCATCCCTTCTCTTGTTGATGACCCATGGCACAGTCAGCAGGACACATTGTGTACATTACATATCTCTGGGACCAATATGGTTGTGAGGTCTACACTAACATTTCGATCATCCACATGCTGTACTTCACACACATAGGTACTCACAAATACTTATCTTTCATGACATGGTAGGTAGACCTGGGTAATACCGGTTCATCTATGGGCCATCCTGACAAAGACGACCTGGACCGCGAATGGGCAGATATTGGGCGAATGCTCTGACCATTGGTAAGGTTGCCACCTTTTCATATGACCTGGATGGGACAATTTCATGGCACATATCTGAGTTTACAGGCCAACATATACCCACGGTTATTACAAAGGATAGTGCTTTAGTTTCATGCCTACATATAAGCTTTTATTGTTGTAGCGGTGTAGTTGCTTATTCTGTTTCATTTACTTGCTTATTCTGTTTCTTGTAACATATAGATATTTTATATACGGACATACGTATTGTACGGGACTATTACATAACATATGGGACATAATTATGTCCTACTATCACAGCACATTTCCCAGTTATTAGAATTTTGGTATGGACACACCTGCCTAGAGGGGGACTGTCCCTGACAATGTAGAACAGGTGGTAACCCAAACCATTAGGCTAGGCTTGGCAATTGGCGGCGCACTAACACGATGCATTTCGCTTCCACTTGGTATAACTAGCAACACTACAATGGAATACGGGCACAGGGTTTTAAATATCTTTGTTTGAGGGATGGGGACTCAATATTCAGCTACGTGCCTTTGTGTTTACTTCTTATTGTGGTGTTTGCAATGATGCCTTGTATGCTTTGCATACATTTCAGCATCCATGGATACTGACAGGAGTGATTACTATTAGAGGTAGGCTGTACTAGTCAGCATTTTAGGTTGCGCATATGCAGCTGACATGTTCAGGCCTCCGTGCAGTGCTTGGACACACCCCTACACTCGTACACATTTCCTATGCACGTGGCCATTACTGCAGCACACCTTCATTAATATGCATGTGGTGCTGCTGCGCCATTTCTATGCCGCACGGACGGCGCAAGGCTAATGCCATCCTTGGACCGAGCTTCATGAATCCCAGGGCAAATGATATAAAAGCTGGAAAAATGACGTTGCTATTAATCTTTCCACAAAGTAGGGACAATAAAAGCATGTACTTGCATTTGGATTTTCACTTGCTAGGAAGGCAGAAGACATTGCAATGAAGATTTCAGCAGAGGATTTGGACAGAGACAAAGATGTGTCCACTCTAATAGAAGAAAATATGATGCTATATCCTTGAAAGAGGAAAGGACTGGATTCTGAGGAATACTTTATAAATAGTTGTACAATAAGTGCTTCTGTATTACACAGAAACCTGAGCAGTAAGGACAGAACAGTTCAGGAAAGGGCTGAATGGGTGGTAGGCTGCACACTGTGGGAAAGCTGAAGGAAGGGTGACATCAGAACCAAAGCTAAAGTGGGAGCAACAGGTGCTTGAGTCCCAGGAGATTAATAACCACTGTCATGAAGACAGGAAGTTGAGCACCATGTAGCATATGTTGGCTACTCCTTATGCTTGGACTTGAATATGAATTCAGACAAGCAGTCATATAGAGGGAGCAGGGAAGATTTTAGACTTAGGCAGTGAGATGAAGATTTTAGGGTTAAGAAATGAGAAGAGATTTTTAGGGTTAGGGAGTGGTAAGGAAGTTTTAAGTTTGGGGTGTGAGAAGAGAATTTAAAGTTAGGGAGCAATCTGGGAATTTAAGTTTAGGGAGGGGGGGTTGGAGTTCTAGGTGTAAGTAGCTATCAAGAAATTTAGGGTTAGGGAAAGGGGTGGAGGTTTAAGGTTTGAGAGCTAGGAGCTGGGTTGGGAATTGGGTGGGTGTTTTAGGTGTAGATATCATATTTTGATATCAACAGAAAAGTGAACCTACCAAGTTATTTGCTCATTGTACACTGAAAAATGCACCTGTTTTTCATTGTGACTTGCCTGCCTGCTTTGCTTTGGCCTCAATGGCCAAAAATAATCTAGAAAATGATTTTTAACCACTGTGTCATAAATGGAGATACTGCCAGCCCAGTTATCTGGAATTTTGTAAATAACTATATGTGATGTGTGAATACCATCATGATTCATATGCTTGTGTTACAAATGTATTAGAAGTGTATGTTATATAAGATGGTTTGTACAGACGTGTGCTGAAGAGATATTCTGTAAAGTAATGAGTGCAAAGATGTAACCACTGTGTACCCTACTGGATTAGAACAGAAATGTAGCTGCACTATTGTAACTGTTTAGATGTATATATTTTAACAATGGACACTGGAACACCAGAGGCTAATTTCAGAAAAATAGCTGAAATTAAATTACTTTATAGCCACATAATAAAGGGATGTTATCTTTCAATTTCAGTGCAGTAACAGACACAATGTTTAGAACTAGAGGTTCACTGTATTGTCTTGGAAGAGTTTTTATTGTTTTATGACTTCCAGGATCTGCACTAGATCTAAGAAAAGCTTTGTCTATGTATTTTCAGAGGTAGATGCTAAATACTACCAGTTGCATCAGTGGGGGTTTTACCTGGGATAAAGTCAGATGTTAAGAAGTGATGTCATCCTATAAGCTATCCCAGCAGTAATATTTGAAATATTAATTTAAGAATTCTTTGAGAGAGACTGAATATTCTGTATTTAACCTGGCAACATCAGGTGGAAGACCCACTCACATCTGCCTTGCTTGTTCTAAAATAAGTTACTAGGGTACAGTAATTCTCTTAGATACAGTCAGGAATATAGCAAAGCTTAGCTTAGATGTTTTTCTTTACTTATCTGAGACAGTCTGGCAATGTTGTTTTAAATATTTCCTATGATTTTGAACTCTGGTGTAACTGTAAGTATATACTGAGTATTTTCTTGTTCTTTTATTATTTCTTGTTAAATATATTTAAACCTTGCATTGTGGTTGATCTGTGTAGAGACATATTTTTGTTGTGAGAGTACTTGTATATTTATTTGGTGACACTGTGTAGGCCACTCCTAATAGCCTTGCTCTTGGTCAAACTACCATTTGTATTGATAGTAACATTACACAATAAGATTGGATACTCTTTGTTAAGGGCCTTAAAGTAGCTGATAAAGGATTGGCAGGTGGCAGTGATAACTACCTTATAGTCTGGCCAGAAGGGGGCATAGCTAGTAAACCTGTGCCAGCCTTTCCCAGGTGTGTGTGTGTGTGTGTGTGTGTGTGTGTGTGTGTGTGTGTGTGTGTGTGTGTGTGTGTGTGTAAAGCAAATCTCCAAGAATGTGTGTGTGTGAGTTACATGGGCATGAACATGAAGTACTGGTTGGACAGAGATGGTTCTGGAAGTTATGGCTTGGCCACTCAGCTGAAAAATCAACTCTATAGTTGTGCCATGGGGGAGTCTTATTAGAGATCTAGAGAAAGAGGGAAAAGCCAGTCCCGGACTGACTGTGGTTGCTGTGTGCTCTTCAGGGAAATTGCACTTGATGCAGATGCAGAGAGCTGCATCTGGAAATACTGTGTGTATACTTGTCATTCTCCAAATTTACATCCCCCACTGGTGCTAGTGGTGAAGATTGAGGATCCTTGATTCCTGGGCCAGTGGTGGGGTGTCACACACAGTATATTTTTTTATTGGGTTAGGTGTGGGGATGTCTACATACAAATGGAAGAATGGGCTGGTGGGAGTTCAAGCACTAGATTTTAAAGCCAGTAGCAGTCAGCAGATGTGTCATCAGTTAGTATCATGTAAGCACCTGTAGTAGACCCAGCAAAAGTGGCTCAAGTTGCAGATACATGTGCAGAAAAACAGAAGACAATTTCTCAAAGAAGACTTGGAAAAACAGGAAGAAGGCAAGACATAATGAGAATGTCCAACTAAGAGAGATGGATGGACTGCATGACAAAAGACCTGCAACAGTTAGGCAAGGCTGTTGAAGAAGGTAGGAGAGTGGCCAGAATCAAAAGCAGTGGCAGTAGTTTAAGCCACATCAAAACCCTATTAAAGAAAATGGGAAAAATAAGGTTTATGATGATGATTACTTCAATTTTGATGAAAATATAAAGACAGGAAGCCTCTATGACAAACTGCATGCCTGAGGTTTGAGATGAAATGCAGAAAGATGTTCAAATATAATATAACCCTCCATGACACAGTGTTTGACTCAAGTTGTCAGATAGTACACGTTTACAATGTGAACGCAGGACAGCATTAAGTACATTTGACAGACTTACAATTGTTTTCCAGTGATGTCAGGCATAAAGTGCATTTCTGAGGAAAAGCATCACGATGGCAGTGAGGCTCAATTTAAGTCAAGAATCATTACATTTCACAGAGCAAATTGAACAGTCAGATGTGCAAATTAGTCCAGTGAAAGTATCATTAACTACAACAAATCCAAATAGTCCACAGATACATATTACATTGTCAAACCATAACAAGTTCGAAATCCATATTGTCGAACCCATATGTCCGAACTTGGAAAAGTTTGATCGTTTCAATGGGGATTTTCCGTTCAGTGCAGAAAGGGAAGATTTCCCTTTACTGCACTGTAGTGCGATCTCGGAGTTGGTATATTTAAAGAGCAGGGAGTGTGGGGGGTGCAGCTCCCCATGTGGGTGGTGCAGGGGGGCTTGCCGCCTGCTTACAACTGTCAGGTAGGGTTTTACTGTTTTTTTCTTTTTTTCTTTTGACGTTTTCAAACTTTTGAAAATTTGAAAATATGGGTTCAACCATATGGCGTACGGACTTTTAAAACTTCGACAATGTAATATGAACCCAAAGTCCACATGTCAGAGTACCTATAACTCGGATAAACACTGTTCAAATTAAAGGTGAGATAGTTAGAATGTGAGGAATACAACATAGCTTTGTTTATAAATGAATCAATGTTGGTTGCAGAGATTTTGTGGTCGTATCATTTGGATTAACATTGACTAATACTGCATGAACTCACACAATCTATAGAGAAAATAACATCAGTTTTAGCTAGGATGGGGCAAAAGGGATGGCTGCTCCAGCTTCAGGCTGTTAAGGGGTATGATTAGCACCTCAGAAGAGTTTTTGATATGGCATGAGTGCAATGCAGTATTCATTCAGATAGGTATGATTAATATTGTTGCTGCACTAATGAACATGTTTAGTCATTAGTGTAGAACAGACTGTGTGTGCTATATCTATAAGAAGCATTTCAAGGACTAAACGTGTATATAAATAGCAAGCACGTGCTAGCTTCATCCCCATTTTGAGACTGCAGCCAGAAAGTGAGCATGTATGAGTGTAATAGCAAGTTTGTATATAAATTTACTTAAGTTAAAGTTATTAAGCCTCAATCCTGATGTGTTTGTACATATTAAAGCTGCTTGAACAGAAACCATGAAGTCTCGTCTATTACATCCTGACTAGACGAGCGACATGGTGGCAGAACCAGGATTCCAGGACTGCTTTCCAGAGCTACAAGGTACATAGTTAACAGTGAAGGTAAACTAAGAGAAATGAGCACAAAAAGTGCCAGAAAAGAACTAAAGGTAATGAAAACGTGCACAAATAGTTTATTTTATAAAAAAAAGATAAAATGGAGCATTACAAGGGCACAAATTGCATTGTTAAACAAGCGGCAGGCACAAAATATTTATTAATTAAATTAAATTTTAAAATTAAGAGATTTGATTAAAAAGAGCATCAAACAAGTACATAAGGAGTTTGGAATTACCTCAGAATTGAAAAATAGGCATGTTTAAAGCAAAACAGGCATTTTTATAAACAAGCACAAGAAAAGTATAATGTGCATAAAAAGAGATTAAAAGAGAAAAACAAATATAATAAGGGCAGAAAAGGGCACATTAAGTGTAAATAAAGAAGAACGACTGCATGTTTTTTGGCAAAGTGATGTGTTTTGGCATAACTACTACTTTGTATTGTATTCAGAGCATAACTAGAGTTATTTGAAGTATCTCAAAGTGTATAAAAGTGCTTACAGTGTGTGCTTATTACTGTGCATGTATTCTGAAGAGTTTATCTGTGTGCAAAGTGCAGCTATTTCATGAAGCACAGTCAAAGTACAGCCATTTCAAAAAATTTCATGTGCTGGGTGTGTCTATTCACAAAGTACCACCATTACAGAGTGTTTCATGCACTATAAAGAATTATCTAGCAAAGAATCACCATTTTGGAGAGGTTTCAGTGTGCTGTGTACTGTTTATTAGCAAAGTGCAGTTACTTCGAAATGTTTCTTACTCTGAGCTTCTGCCCAGTTCATTCACACCGTGCAATTATTTTGAAATGCATTCATTTGTTAAGCATTTTTTTTTGTGAACTAGGACAGCAATAATACATCAATTGTTAGGACTATAGGCTCAATCTCCTTTATAGAGTGGTACTATTAAAAACACTTTGCAATACTGGGTGGACATAATTGTACTGAACTGAAAGATTAATGAGTGGCAAATAGACAGGAATAAGGCACCTATGGAAAGTCTTATACTCTGGATGTAGCTGGTTGAATGCCATACAGAAGACTAACATTTGAAATATCATGACAAGTGTGATGTCCGGCTATATCTCAGTGAACTGCTGCCAATTAAATGTGATGTCCGACTAATACCCCACCTGACTGCCAACAATTAATGTGATGTCCCTTACTAGCCAGGTCAGTAAGTAAGGAGCTTCAATCCTCACTACTGACTCTAACTTGAGACTGTCACTTAAACAAGAGTAATATTTCACAATTTTTCCCTAAGAGAACAACAGGAACACACTATATTTCCTGGGACTGGACTATATACCGCTGCCACCCCATCACCCCAAATGTATTTTCTTGTTATACACTGTCCAAGTTTAAGACCTCTCATAAACCCACATTCAAAGTAAATTTAAATCTCACACATCCAAACACTTCTGGGAAAGTCTGACACAGATTTTCAGCTGTGTCCTTTCCGCAAAATAATATGGTAATGCTGCAACCAATCAGAGTGTCCTCATGCCCCTCTAAAGGGGTGTCCAATTATGAAAGTAAATATCAAAATAAATGATAGCTATGACCAGAGCAGCAAGGCCTTTGAGGGGACCTGGGAGTATCAATCAGGTATAGGCACTCTCTAATCTGTAAACTACACACTGATTTTTCGCCACAATGTAAATTAATAAAAAACATTTAATAATAAGTAAAATAATTACAAGAATGTAAATCAACAACTTTCAATAAAGACCAGAATTCAATCACCATAAATGTAAAATTAAACTGTAGGATAGAAGTCCATCAATTTAGAAAAACTTTGCCTTAATAACTACTCTTTCCTAATCTAACTAGCGAATACTGTCCCTGATCTAATCTAACACATAACAGCAAGGCAAAGGCAGGCTTACACTTTTTGGTGAGTTCTCTTTTCTTTGGGTATCACTGCACAGCACTGTAACTGACTGCCACTCTTCACAGACTGCTCAGCACTTGACTAACTGCACAGCTTAACAGTTTCAACTGTCTTACTTTTAAAAATAACAGTCAGCTGTTTGAAAATGTTATTTTTCCTATCAATCAGCTGTTCAAATTATGACCTTGCAACCACAAACATTCTAATGACATCACCTACTGTTCAGCTGATTTTCCAGAGTACTTTAGAATCTCCGTCTGAAACATGCACAATTAGAAATGTATCAAAACACTAACAGATTCTTTAAACATTTTGTTTAAACAGGGAAATACTCAACATTATAAAAAATGTATTTACATTTTCACAATTAGGCATGCTAGCATACAATACACGTTAATCTGAGAATATACACATATCTCCTGCTAGACATGTTAACACAGATGACAGTGTTTTCATTTTCTTCACAACAAGTATACGCTGTGGAGAGGTTAGAACCAGAGGAGAGACTGAAAAGAGTGTGATGATTCTGTTTTGTTTTTTTTTTTTGGTTTGATCATAGGGTTTATTGGAAAATTAGCAACAATTTATGCAATGATAAATAATTTTACCAAATGCCACTTCATAACCAACAACTATCAAAATTGTTTAAAAATAAACAATTCAGATATGCAGTGATATAAACAAATTCCACGGGGGGGGGGGGGCAGAGTGACATGCCATGAGCATGGTGAAAAATAGAAATTCATGCTGCTCTTTTCCTTGTGTAGATACAAAATTCTATTTCTACCATGGTACATATCTGAAATTACATTATAACAATTAGCAGAAATGTATCATACTACAGAATTCCAAAAACAGCCTTGCATTACATTTACCCCAGGATTCATGAAGCTTGGCGCAAGGACATTGTTAGCCTTGCGCTGACCGTGCGGTGTAGTGATGGTGCAGCAGCACCACATGCATATTAATGAAGGCACGCTGCCGCAATGTCCACATGCATAGGAAACATGCGGGAGTGCAGGGGGCATGTCTAACCGCTGCACGGAGGCGTGAACACGTCGGCTGCATACGCGCAACCTAAAATGCTGACTAGTACAGCCTGCCTCTAATAATAATCACTCCTGTCAGTGTCCGTGGATACTGAAATGCATGCAAAGTATACAAGACGGTTTTGCAAACACCAAAATAAAAAGTAAACACAAAGGCACGTAGTTGAATATTGAGTCCCTGTCCCTTGAACAAATTACATTTAAAACCCTGTGCCTGTATTCCATTGTAGTGTTGAGAGTTATACCAAGTGGAAGTGAAATGCAGCGTGTTAGTGTGCCACTTTCATTTGCTAACCCCAGCCCAATGGTTAGGGTTACCACCTGTCCCACATTGTGAGGGACAGTCCTCCTCTGGGCAGTTGTGTCCATACCAAAACCATTATAAATGTTAAATGTCCTGCAATTGTAGGACATAATTATGTCCCATATTTTATGTAATAGTTCCATACAATACTTATTTCCATATGTAAAATACCTAAATGTTGCAAGAAACAGAATAAGCAACTAAACTGCTACAACAATAAGCTTTCAGTTAGGCATAAAACCAATGTATTATCCTTTGTACTGACCGTGGGTATGTGTTGGCCTGTAAAATCTGATGTGTGTCCGGAAAATGTCCCATTTTGGTCATTTGAAAAGGTGGCAACCCTACCATTGGTCAAAGCGTTCACTCAATATCTGCCCATTCACAGTCCAAGTCATCCTTGTCAGGATGGCCCAAAGATGAATGGGTATTACCCGGGTCTACCTACCATGTCATGAAAGATAAGTATTTGCATGTACCTATGTGCGTGAAGTACAGCATGTGGAAGAAAAAAATGCTAGGGTAGTCCTCACAACCATATTGGTACCAGAGATATGTAGTGTACGCAATGTGTTCTGTTGACTGTGCCATGGGCCATCAAACAGAGAAGGGATGGATGGTGTGTGTCGAATATGGGAGTGGGGGGTGACGGATGACGGGTAATGTAATAATTCGCCAAGGGGAGACTGGGTTGGATGCACAATAGGTGAACTGGAGGTGTACAAGGGATCAGTGGGTGAATCAGAAAAGAAAACCAAAGAACAAACATTCACATCCGCAGTACAACCTGACAGGCCATACTGTAGAACACAATCCCACAAACATATGAACATTAAAATGTGCGATATACATGTACAGAAACATTACCGGCACACACCCACATAATGTTCTGGCCTGAACTGAGCCATCCAAACCCAACACACCTGGATACATAATTGAATACCCATCATCCCCTCCACAGCACACAACCCTCCCTTCCTGGATGTCCACCAAAACCACCCATACTCAGGCTGCTAGCTTGGCACAGCCATATCTGCACATAGTGACCCCTACTCATATCTAGTAGGCAGTCTCACCCTAGGCAGTCTCAGGATTGCACACTATTTATCCCTTGCATGTATAACCCTACCTAATTTTCATAAATCCAAAAAACTTGAGGTTATTGGTCCCAAAATTTTTGGATATCCCTCATGGGATAAGTATCTGTTCTAAAGATTAGAGTTGGTGTCACAACACAATGTCCAGTCCTGTAGACATCTGGACACAAGTTGTATGAGCAGTAGTTGTCCACAGCCCTGCTCAGTCTCCAGCCGGACCTGCAGAACCTATGACCCGGGATTAAAAACCTGACCATGATGCACATCTCCCCACGTGCATTATCGGGAATATATACCTTTCACATTTGCATAGCTACACATCACACATACATGCATATAAGTAGTTGTCAAGTATGCGTCCAATTCATAAATATGTATACTTGCAAATGTATACATATGCATCTCAGAAACATATGAATAGTAACATGTACTATACATATGTACACCACCCGACTGTCACATTTGTTGCCAGTACAGTGGAATGGCTGTACTAAAGTCATATATCCTAATTACCATCTATAGAGAATGTATCATGGATGGTTTAGTGGTAAAACCAGTGACTATGGTGTTCCTGTTCCTGGGTCCAAGCCATGCAAGGGCTAATTTTATATGATGGCCACAATAGTGGCAGTCGGATATAGGGTGATTAAGGCACTTTAAAGCAGATGTAAGTAGGGTTACCACCTGTCCCACTTTGTGAGGGACAGTCCCTTTTTGGGCAGTTGTGTCCTGACCAACAATATTAAAATGGCAAATGTCCTGAGATTGTAGGAAATAATTATGTCCCATATTTCATGTAACAGTTGCATAAAATAGTTATTTCTGTATGTAAAATACCTAAATGTTACAAGAAACAGAATAAGCAACTAAACTGCTACAAGAATAAGTTTTCATTTAGGAAAAAAAGTAAAGCTCTATCCTTTGTACTGACCATGGGTATGTGTCGGCCTGTAAAATTTGATGTGTGTCCTGAAGATGTCCCACTTTGGCCATCTGAAAATGTGACAACCCTACCAATGGTCAGAGCATTCACTCAATATCTGCCCATTCATGGTCCAGGTCATCCCTGTCTGGACAGCCTAAAGATGAATGGGTATTACCCGGGTCTACCTACCATGTCATGAAAGGTAGGTATTTGCGTGTACCTATGTGCGTGAAGTACAGCATGTGGAAGATCAAATATGCCAGGGTTGTCCTCACAACCATATTGGTACCAGAGATATGTAGAGTATGCAATGTGTTCTGTTGTCTGTGCCATGGGCCATCAACCAGAGAAGGGATGGATGGTGTGTGTGGAATATGGGGGTGGGGGGTGACGGGTAATGTAATAATTCGCCAAGGGGAGACTGGATCGGATGCATAATAGGTGAACTGGAGGTGTGCGAGGGAGCAGTGGGTGAATCAAAAAGGAAACCAAAGAACAAACATTCACATATGCAATACAACCTGATAGGCCATATTGCAGAACACAATCCCACAAACATATGAACATTAAAATGTGCGATAGACATGTACAGAAATGTTACCAGCTCACACCCACATAATGGTCTGGCCTGAACCGAGCCATCCAACCCCAAAACACCTGGATACATAATTGAATACCCATCATCCCCTCCACAGCACACCACCCCTCCCTTGCTGAACATCCACCAAAACTACCCATACTCAGGCTGCTAGCTTGGTGCAGCCATATCTGCACATAGTGACCCCTGCCCACATCTAGTAGGCAGTTACACCCTAGGCAGTCTCAGGCATGCAAACTAGGTATCACATGCATGCATAACCCTACCACATTTTCGAATAGCCAGCTGAAT
>NC_056726.1:265219120-265286620 GCF_019279795.1 Protopterus annectens | reverse complement strand
GCATACATTGTTCACCGGGCCTTTTGCCAGATGTAGGGGTATGGCTTGCCAACACAGTTCCGTGGCTGACTGACAGCTGTACTCCTCGTGAGGTGGCCAATGTGTCATAAGACGTAGACCATATAGGAAAACTATAAAATTCGCTCACCAACATGTCCAATGGTAAGACACTCACAGCCACCTCTACACAGGTTCTGACAGACAAACACACACCTGCCATGTCCTGTATACAATCCCCAACCTACTGTATCACCCTGCAGCAATACACTTTTGGGCACATGCGAGGGTGAATACTGGGATACAGCACACCTACAGGTGTAGACCTAGGTGGGTGACAACAGCAGGATTGACAAAGGTGGTCATGTGATTTGTACAGAGAATGCATATTCTACAAAGCACTGTACTTGTCTCACACAGGCAGACACACACCTGGCATGTCTGGGATTAGAACACCGACCTAAATACTTTAGCACACTACAGCTTTATGCAGTTACAGAACATGCTACCCAAATTACTAGGTTACAGTTCTCCCAGAGGTGCATTTGTAGGTGGGTGACATCATCTTCCTTGCCAAAGATGGGTATAGGAATTGTATGGAGTGTGAGCAGTCTAAAAGTATTATTCAGTCCTTAGACAGACGGGGACAAACACCCACCCACTTGGCAAGTCTGGGATTAGAACACCGACCTAACTATTTTATTATACTACAGCATTACACCGTAACAGAACATGCTATCGAGATTACTGGGACACAGCACTCCCAGAGGTGTATTTGTAGGTTGGTGACATCATCAGCCTTGCCAAAGGTGGGTATAGGAATTGCATGCAGTGTGAGCAGTCTAAAAGCATTATTCAGTCCTCAGGCAGATGGGGACATGCACACGCACACACTTGGCAAGTCTGGGATTAGAACACAGATCTAACTACTTTATTACACTACAGCATTATGCAGTTAGAGAGCGCGCTACCGAGATTACTGGGGCACAGCACTCCCAGAGGTGTATTTGTAGGTGGGTGACATCATCAGCCTTGCCAAAGGTGGGTATAAGAATTGTATGGAGTGTGAGCAGTCTAAAAGCATTCAGTCCTCAGGCAGACGGGGACACACACACAACCCAGTGGTGGGAACAGAACACCTGCCTATCTACAGATGACTATTACAATACTACATAATTACGAGTCACAACACACAGACTACACATTTCAAGGCTGTCATTATGACCTCCTAGGAATGTGGACATCAACAGGGATGCTGGCAGTTAAGATGTACATACCTGTGACCCTATGTGTTTAAAGTAGGAATCCATCCTGACCTGGAGTATGCCCATCTGTGGAATGGATGCCTACTATCACTATACAGGGTTACAATGGCCATGCCCTTACACAGAGGCAGATAACCGACACAAGGTGTCACTGGGCATGCTCACACACTTAGCAGCATAGGGCTGTTCGGAATGCACTATGTATCCATCTACATAAGGTTATACTGAGCATGCTCATACACTTAGTAGCACAGGGCTGTCTGGGATGCACTCTGATTCTAAACATGGAAGGCCACAGTGGCCATGCTATTACAGTTAGACTTAAAGAACACATTGTAATGGGCTCTGGTGTTAGTAGTTGTCATTGTTAGCAGGAATGCTGCTCTACATATATCTGACACCGGTCTTTTACACAACATCTGCTGCTGTCCATCACCTTAGATGTACCATCCTATACCAAGCACAATACCACCACTCACAGTGATGTCTTGGTAGGAGTGGAAACTGCTTGACCAACACAATGATCTTTGCTAGGAGTGGCAACTGCTTGACCAACACAATGAGCCAATCTCCTACTGTAAGAACGAGGTTGTCCAGTGTTTGTCATTCTGGGATGGCATGACTGACAGTAGACAGGCCTTTGACACATATCACATGCATCCATGATTCAAGGCAGTGGGGATAATACCCAAGTCGCATTTGCCCATATAGTGCCTTTCCAAGGCAAATGTCCTAATCACAGGCTAGCACCCTGACATCTAGAGGACAACTGCATTGTAGGCTTATGCTAACCAGTGCTAGATGTGTGGCTTCCATAATCACAGCTGCTCACTGTAGATACAACAATGGGGAGTACTGACATCTGTGCTGTGAGGAACACCTGGCTGAAGGCTCTGTAGTGCACAATAGCACTACCACCATATACCTCAGCACCAGACATGTGGGCCATAACACAGGCATGGACCACTCCAGGTGGTGGTGTCCCCACATACATAGAGTTCACTCACATGTACTGACCTGTACCCCCATGAAATGCATCACAGATGAGTCAGGTGCAGGACAGTGTCAAATGCTGCATTCTAAGATGTAAACCTCAGACACCACCATGCTTTCGGACGACCAACACACATCCATACATGTTGTAGGACATATAAGAGTATAACACCATGTGACCCTTGACCGGTGGACTGTACCAAGCTCTACATCAACTGTAGAGAGTACCCATGTACTGACACAGTTGCATCATGTGTTATGCAATGCAATGATACCACTGTCTGTAACCAGGTCAGCTGTACACATACCAGGAGCCATCGGTTATTTACAGCATTAGCAGATGACTGTTGCTGTACACTAGTACACACCCTCATGTTTGGATATGACATACATGTACCTGCCCTGGATATGTACATGCCACACACATACAACAGACATGTAAATAGCATAGCTGTTGTTGTCCTTTGTGCAGACAGGTGGCTACAGCCATTACATTACATGGAATGTAGGTCCATGGCTGCTGAATGCTAACAGTACATAAGGTGTAATATCAATGTTGACAGAGGTAACATTCCCTCTGTAGCGGTCGCCCATTACACCTATCATATCATACAACAGTCCATGTGTCATGTATGTCATTACACATTTCCACCAATTGCAATGCCTACAAACATGCCCAAATGACAGGATTGTAGGACCTACACACATGTACATGTAGTGGTATGCGTACAGATACCATGCATGTGCAGTTGCTAATGTATGCAGGTGATGTGTATCTTAGTACATCATGCAGTTGCAATGCAGCCTCAACATTGCCAACTGTATATGGTGATATGCTGAATGTATGGAAAGATGTACCTCAGGTATGGACAGATGTGTGGAAATAACTAAGTAGTGGGGCATCTTTGCAGATGGATGTTTGCTGAGAACAGCTCACAGGTGTGTCACAAGCGGTCCTACAATAACCTGTGTAACTGGTAAGCAATGGTTTCATTAATTGAAGGACATAACTCACAACATAGACAGCGGTCAGGGTGACACCGAAGGTACATCACTTGACACCTGTAACAGTTAAGACCTCCCGTGTGCATATATCAGCACTGTTGCCAAAGGAAGCATCAGTACACTTTGTAATGTGTGCAATACTGCTGTATGTCATACATATCATGAGCTAGGCAGGTGTTTGATTCACAGTACTGGCATGTGTGGTTGCGTGTGTATCCATATATGTCATGTATGGTAGGGAATACATCTCAATTGTTACTGACTCTCCTGTACACTAGTGTAGACATCTGTACAGACTGCAATGTAGAAAGCAGGACATAGGCAGGGGCATGTATCTCACACATGTGAGGTATCTGTATGTGCGTGACATAGGTGTATTCAATAGTGAATGCCACAGTGTGTGTGTGTGTGTGTGTGTGTGTGTGTGTGTGTGTGTGTGTGTGTGTGTGTGTGTGTGTGTGTGTGTGTGTGTGTGTGTGTGTGTGTGTGGCTGTCTGGTCCCTGGAGTGAGGATGTATGTTACCATACTGAACTGATAAGACCCCTCCCCCATTCAGGCGATGCAGTCTACTATCCATGATGATGTCCCAGATCTTAGGCCACACTGACTACCTGTATATGTGTATTCTCTGTGGTGCATCATGTAGGTGCACAGTACTGTAATGATGATTTGCACATAGGCAGGAGTCCTCACCTCAACAGTAGCAACCGTGTGTGAGTGTGTGTTACTGTGTCGGTGAATCCATGAGTGTGTGGGTGTGTTACTGTGTCACTGAATACATGTGTGTCAATACCTGAGTGTGTAGGTGCAGTTGTGTGTTGGCATCCTGTCATGGGAATGTGTATTACTGCTTCCCAATGAGGCATCACACTTCCCACTGGCCTCTACCCTTGTAATCAGCTAGACCACTCTCTTTCCCCACCACTCCATGTAACTCTACCTGTCATGTCACCCAGTATGGATGTCACGTCTGTAGCCACAGTAGCTTAATACACAGCGATCATGCTCTTGGATCAGTAGACATGTTTGGAACGTGGGACATTCTCACTGTTATGTGGCAGCTACACAGTGCATGCTGGTATATTCATACATACCTGTGAGTAGTCCACATTGACATATGGGACACTAACTGCAAACACTGACATCCACCAGAACGTGCAATTAGACCTGAAGGAGGAAAGCAGAACATCATGACCAACATGCAGTTATTGTTGTTACACAAGACACATACTGTTAACAGTACGAAATGCATTGTAAACCTGCTGTACATGGCATGTCTGCTGCCTGTCAACAGTACTCAACAATTGTAAACTATACTTATCTTCCTAGTCTGTTCACCCTGTGCATCAGACCATATGAGCATGTCCCTGCACCAATGGTGTGGATGTCAGGGATGCGGCACAGGCATCATCATATGCACAGGGTGATAATATTTGCCAGAGGCCTAGGCTGCGCCATTGGATGACATCATGTTTGTGGGTTAGGGCCTTTGATCTAATTTGGCGTGTGAGGATGTTATGCATGTGTGTGTTGCGGTGCCCTACATATGTTTCCAGTGTGTGCGTGTATGTATGCACACAGTTCTGGCATGTGTCTGGCCTACATAGGGGTATTATTGACAGCTGTGGACTGTACAGGCCAGGTTTTATAATTCACGGTGTCCGACCATGGACATGTAACCTGTGCTTGCCAGGGGTTGCACGGGCACTAGTAGTCATGAGGTGGAGATTAGGTACTGTTTGATGACACTTGTCCACTGGAACCGTGTCCCTGTTGGGACCATCCAGGGCCACGTGCACTTGGCCTGCTGTGTTGTGGTGTGGACAGCACAGCACCAGCTGCACTTCTGCTGCTACCGCCACTATGGGAGTGGACATGTGACGTAGTTCATTCACGTAGACCTGAAACAGGTGATGTAGATGCCCCAGGCTACATGTCCGATGCCTCACTCCTACCACATTTTCCAACACAGACAGCTCACACTCACGGATTGTCATGCCACGGTCAAGGACTCCAACCATGTCACCCAACCATCTATCCAAAGCTTCAGCAATCTGCTGTTGAGCATTTACCATTGCCTGGATGTTGTTGTTTAAAGAACGGACAGCAGCCCTCTGAAGCCTCTGATCTTCTCTGTTGTGCCATTCAGCATGTGCCTGTGCCTCCATTATAGCCTGAAACATGCATCTGGTGACACCAGCTGCTGCGCTCTGTCTTGCAGGGGCATGTTGGCCAGAGGTCCTCCTACGAGCAGCACTGGCCACGTGCCTGTGTGGGGCATCACCAGTCAGTTGGCTGACACCATGGTGTGCAGGCACACCTTCCATAGCCCCCACACTTTCTTGTTCCAAGCTACTGCAGGCCAACTGTCCTTCCTCTATGGCCACTGGTGATGGGGTATGTTTAGGCATGGGATCTGTGTGCGGGGATGAGGGGGATATAGGTAGCATGGCAACCAATGGCACAGATTCAGCCCCTGACAACTCTGTCTGTGCTTCAATCATACATTCATCATCACTGCTAGAGTCTGTGGGGACACTAACATCAGATGGACTGCAGGAGGGCAACGCACCTACATCACCTGTGAGGGGCAAACAAGAACTGTACATTTCAATCTATACAACAGACACACAGACATACAAACAGACACAGAGACACACATGCTATGGCACCCAACATGCATGTGATATGACAGAAGGCATGCAACATGCATGTGATACGGCAGATGGCATGCAGCACAGACAATAATAGTGGCAGTTATCATACATCCCTGGGTTGTGCACAACAGCATGCATGTGTCATAGCAGAAGGCATGCAAATTACACAATCATAGGAGTAGTTAGCATACATCCCTGTGTTACACCATGTAGACCAGCACAGGTTAACAGTACACCTGCCTGATGTGTGGCATACAACCTTGACAATCACATGTAGTATGACATGTGATCTGCTGACGTGTGCAATGACATGCATACATGTTTAAAACAATGGTGTCCTATCAAATATACAGTGGGATAATGGTGTCCCAATGCAGTGTTGTCTGTCTGCCCTACAGATATACTGCACATTTAGCTGATATGCATGGCCATTGCAGAGAATCATGAGGCATTTCTATTGCTATACAGTGTGAGTTACAAACAGTTCATAGCCATGAATGTGTTCAGATACAATACATATATACTGTGGAATGTGACCCACATCACTGATGTGTATGCACACTAAACCATGATGTGGAATGTGTGACACAGATCACTGAAGGGTATACGGATGACACCCCTGCACATCTGCAACCATATTGCTGCTGCCTGGCAACTATGGCCAGACATGGCAAACTCGTCGGTACACCATGTCCCACATGATATCTGTGTACCACACACACACACACACACACACACACACACACACACACACACACACACACATGAAGAGCAAGTATGACATTGATGTCCGACACCAGCAAGGGGAATGTACTGTATCTGTGGGCTGATGTGGATACTGTACAGGTGACTGCTGTCATGTCGTGACACACTCAAGATGTTCAACACATCATATGTGGTGAATTGATGTCACGGCTACACAAGATGTGCACAGGCCTGTAGGATGTCTAATGTTCCACATCTGCAATATAATCATTACACAAAGGCCATAGTTGTGCCATGTGTAGCCAATGTACGACAGGGTGTACACGCAAGCACATCACGTCTACTGTGTGTGTTGCTTCATGTCTCTGGCCATCCTCCAAGGCCATGTGTGTACATGTGTTGGCCAAATTATTGTGACAGACATCTATTTCACATGTCTGTGTTGTCCAGTATGACATACACCCATAGATGTCATATGCTCCACTGACGACAGGGTTATGCAGACAAAGGGTGGTATGTTTGGTATGTGGGATATATTTTTCAGGATAGTTAGCTAGTGTTGCAGCCATGTCACTAGATGTCATGGACATGTCAAGATAGCACATCACATTGTGTGACATTCATAGCAGGGCTATGATCCACACAAGTGAATCCTGTGGGCTGGCCATACTCCAGCTCACTGTGTAGTACCGTTTGTATTCCCCACATGTGTTGTTCTGATCTGCAGTACATGTTCCTACAGTGAACAGCACCTCCACCATTGTATGCACAGCTGTCCACACATCTGACAATGACAATCTGTGAGGATTCATGTCGGTGATTCACATAGTTTGCAAGTATTGCACATGGGTAGCCATTGTGATGCATTGCAGGTCCGACCTGTATATTGTGACAGGACCATACATTATGTGTACATGTGGTAAACGGCTACATGGCAGATAGATCTGTGTGTTACAATGCCTGATAAATAATAACAGTCTCACCTGCAATGGGCTGCTGTTGCAGGGGAATGCCAGAGATAACTAAATAAGAGTAACACAGCAGTATGAGCATTATCCACGCCTGTATGATAGCTACAGGGTGCAATGTGCATGTTAACACATACACCAGTACATTAGACTATACTATGGTGTATGTACATGTGTGCATACACAGAGTAGCATACTATAGTATGCGGCATGTGTGTATACATGCCTTGCATATGATGTTACATTACATATTGTACAGTGACACATGCAACTATATGGAATATAGCTGTTATAGGTGCAGTAGTGACTTACCAAGCAACTCCAGGCTTGGTGGTTGAGAGATACCCACCTCCACAATATCGGCTAAGGATTGTGGATGTTGTTCTGCGGATGACCCAGGTTGGCCAGTAGCTCCTCGGTACGTGTGAGTGGGGGCTGGATTGGTGGTCCACCACCTGTTGCACGTTGTTCCCTAGCGATTGCATTTGCACACTGTTTTGCCCATCTAATGAGGTCTGTACAGTGTCTGCGCACCTTCTTGTATGAGCGGTTGTGGTCACCCACATCATTAACCCTCCTGCGAAGATCCATCCACAGGGCATCCCGCTGCTGTGCATCCTGTGGCACATAGCTGAACAGGATATCATGATTGTCATGCAGGTATGGGATGAGGGCCTCATCCTCCAAGTGGGTATAAGGGGGTAGCCCTGCACGCGGCATACCTGGAAGACATAATGATGGAGACAGGTCACAGTAACTCTCAGAGACATACAGAGCTACAGCTGAACATACATGTGTATTACATTTATTACAATGAAATAGTTGTCTTTACAAATCTACATGACACTGACACCACTGACATGTTTGTGTCACACACATGTAACACTCAATGGTGAGTGGATATTATCACCATATATGTGTGTGTGTGTCACCTAATTACATTGCTCATGATCCATGTGGATGCTGTCTTGATGTGGGCATGTCTGTTTGCCTGTACTGGTGTTCCTACCTATCAGCACATGGCTGGATGTGACCACATTAATGCAGTCGACCTTGATGCTGTGTATATGTCACATATAAACACTTACACTGCCTTAACGGACATGACCTGTGACCCTGCAGACCTGCTCACGGAAGGTTTTACATGTATGTGTTCTGCCATATACAACTACATGGCACTGTACAACAATTCAACATCCTGCCATGTATCACCTGTGTTGCACATGTGATACACATGGGACACTGGCTAGCTAGATGGTATTTGCAGGGATGGATATCAACTATAGCATGTACAGTCAAAGTCAACTAGTAGGCTACATGCCCTGGGCCATTTATGAATCTAGGATGAAAGGTTACCTAGCTGTAGCCAACAGGCGGGTCTCTGGGGCCAGGTGGAGCAGTGCCACATAACTGATCCACAGGGTTAATGATACATTTACCATGCGGTCATCATACCATGTCTGAGAGGGGGTGATGTGCAGCTTTGATGGACAGGAATGCATAATTTAGCAGGACTATGTAAAGTGTATGGAAAAGGATCTGTCCAGCATGTGGTGATCCTAGTACTAGGAAGGTGGATGTCCATGAAGTATGTATGAGATCAGGATGTGTATGTGTAGCATGTCCAACATCACTGGGTTGGACATGGATTTATTCAGGGTATGCATCATGCTACATAGTGGAGATGGGGAATGGGAAGGCTGGTGTAGGTCATCTGAACATGGCCAATACCCCTTAAAGGAAATATGTGATCTGATAAAGGTCACTTGAGTGTTGTGTATGGCCGGACAATGATCTCTATATTCATGGATGACACCCTGTCATGATTAGGGTTGCCACATTCGACTACCTGACAGGTTTGGTGATGTAACTATCACAAGAAAGACAACTGCCAGCTGCATCCCTTACACACAGTGTCCATTATGTTGACCGCTGCCTAGGTGGTAATTCATGGGTACAGGGTTATTAACATAGGGGTGACAATGCAATATGTAGCTGTCAGATTGTGGCCATATGTCACACACACCTCACCCACAAAGCCCCTTCTGTATGTTGTCCACAACACTCTGAGTTGGCTATTGCTCCTAGGTCATAGTCATTCATACTTTAATAGTCAGATGCCTTCTGTTAGTCTGTGTGGTATAGACTACAATGAGGGTGAGTGCAATTAATTAACCATGTCTTACTGTAGCTGGCACTGGTGTGATGTGCATGTATTATTCAGACACCTTCTGTAGTGTTGGTTCTGCCAGCAGTCCCATTGCAAAACACTCCTGTGACATAGGAATGTACATCTAGTATTCCGAGTGTTGGTGGAACACAGTATGGCTGATGATGTCCTATGACCTGACAAGGTTATGATATGCAGTGTGAAATCAACCTTACTGTCATCTACATCTGTACTGCCGACATCAAATAATTTGATCAAGGTTCATGGCCTTTCAGACCAGACTGAGCAGGGTAGTAGTGCAGTACTTCCCATTATCAGTGGTGTCTCCCCCTTTATGGGTTGTGATACCTGTTGGAGTGCACCCTTCAGTGTGTACACAGCCTGACATGAAGCTATGTTTTACATGATGTGTATGTGGAAAGCAACTTGTTTAGCCATATGTGTATGAAACAACCTGGGATGTGGACAGGTCCCATACAGCCTGAGTGCAGCTTGTACCTGCATAGTTGTGGGTACAGGAGCTCTGTGGTGTACTTGGATATATTATTGTGTACCTGTTGGGGGGGCAATGAGTTTATGTTATCCAAGATCCTATCTGGATTGCTTATTCATGCTCAGCACTTGTTCAGAACTTGTAAGCACTATGCAAGCTACTAATTACTATAGCACATAATCTTCCTCATTACCTAGTGATAAACAGGTTCTGTACATACTTTTCTCACTTGCTTAGAGTAAAATAGCTCTTGTACTCACTTTCTTCGCTTATCTAGAGGAAATTAGTTTTACATTCAGGCATGTCCAAGGGTCAGCTGCCAGTGTTCTCTCCTGTCTATATGATGAATCTGGACAACTTGAGGCAATGTAGACATTGCCTCATGTACACAGACAACCCTCTCTGCCTACCACCCAACACTACAACCTGTGAGATGCACTTATCTAACCAAACTGGAGGTAAAGCTCTCTCCAACCAAGACTGACCCTGGCAGTCATGTGGAGAAGGTAAATATTCGCACCACACCACACTCATCACTTAGTCTCACTGAATCTACCCCACCGTTAACTGGGAAAACTACTTGTGTACCAACTCATTAGCTCAACGCTTTCTGGAATTCATAAACACCAATGCCCTGGATTAACTTATCCACCACATACCCGCCAGGGGAACAATATCCTAGATCTAGGTGTTAACAACATGAGTGACCGGAGTTCCACACCTGAAGTTAACTCCTCGTTGGTCCGTTCCGACCATAAGCTGAACACCCTTGATATCCACATCCCTCCCCCACCCCCCATTAAGGGAACCACAGTATAATATGTCTACAAAGCCAACTTCATGCTTCTTAAGACAGATGTGGTGAACTTCGTGACACCCATGCAGATGGACAATACTGTTACAACTGCTGAATCCTACACAAACCTATAAAAGCACTTACATGAGTGCATGGATCATGCTATCCCAAACAGAACCAGGACACTATACTCCTAATTAAGGAAGCCAATCTGGTGGGCCCCTGCCATAAACAAACTGTACAACAGAAGGAAGACACTGTTGCAAAAGAGAGTACAATCTCATGCGTAGGGAGCTCCCTGGTCAGCCTCATTAAGAAGGTGAGATCCCTCTTAAGATCCTCCAAAGCTAGCTATGGAAACAAAACCGCCACTAATTCCAACAACAACCACAAAGCATTCTATAGCTATGTCAAATATCTCGATGTCAACACCCAGATCTGCTCTGAGTTACAGCACAAAGGCACGAACATTACAGAACCAATTGATATTGCCAACTTCCTGGCATATAGGTTAAATGCTACCTTTTCCCCCTCTCACCCCCTAAAGGACCCATATCTATACAGGAAGAGTGCAGAGTCCCTGTAATAACAACTACGCAGGTAAAAGCTGCACACTCTAAAGCCAATATCACAGCATCCATGGGACCGGACTACATCCCAGGCTGCATTTTACACAAACTTCAGAACATACTGGCTCCCCAACTACGCACCATGTTCAATAATAGCCTTGCATCAGGCTTTGTTCCCCCTGAATGGCACACAGCAACAATTATCCCACTCCACAAAGGTGACACCACAATCGACCACAGGACCTATTGCCCTATAGGCCTGACTAGCCTGGTCTGCAAGGCTATGGAGCACATCATCATGGATCTCAGTCACAGAGACATTGGGTACCTCCAAACCTTTGACCCCTCCTAGTTTGCCTTTGTTAAGGCAGACCATGCCTCCTAAACCTGGTGGACTTCTTAGAGACAGTTACTAAGGCATTAGATGAAGGTAAGGAGGTCCACACAGCCTATCTTGAGCTCTCAAAGACTTTCAACACCATTCCCCATTCTGGTATTATCGACATACCCATCCACCTGAACATTAACCCCTACGTCATGTGATGGTTTGCAAAGTGGCTCACGGACAGGGAGTTGCTTACCCTAGGTCCGACTGTATACCAGTTACAAGTGGCAGCCCCCAGGGCTCAGTCCTAGGACCCCTCATGTTCGGTATATAATTCTCTGATGTACAGGCAAGCACAGGAGTGCTTTGGCTGAAAAGGTTTGTGGACGACTGTAAACTAGGGCCATAATTGTTTCCCCAGTTGATACAGACACCCTCTGGAAGGGTTGCACTGAGACGGATACCTGGTGTCAATATCATGGCCTCAAGCTGAATGCCAAAAAGTGCATAGTCACCCCCTTTGGATGTAACTATTTACCCACGGACTACCACTTAGGTGCTAGTCCTCTACATATAGAAGAGGTAATAAGGTATCTGAGAACCCCAGTAGATAGCAATCTCTCCTTCGATACCCATAATGACAAGGTGGTTAGAATATCCTTCTACGTGGCCCCCCTAATCCCTAATAGGTTCACATCCAGAACAAAGGAGGCCATTGTGCCTCTCTACTCATGACTTATTAGACCCATTAAAGAATACAACACTCCATTTGGGATGTACCTTACAAGACAACTGCAATGGCTTGGAAGACCACAACAGTACCACTCCAAAAGGATTACTGACCTTAAACAGATGACCTATGCAGCCCAACCTAAGAAACTCCAGCTGTACTCGGTTGCATACCACATACTCACAGGTGATCTCTGCTTGACATACAAGGCCCATGTCCAACCCAGTATTGCTGGATATGCTACACCTAAACAGAAGCCCCTGAGAGCCACATGCTCTAGGGATATACACCTAACCACAACAATGACTAGGACATGCTGGATGGATAGATTCCTGACCCGGAGACTCCCCATGCTTTGGAACATGATTCCAATGTACATCAGGCAGGGCCCCTCACTAGCACTCTTCAAGGGAAACCTTGACGGGTGGATGGGAGACAGACATGTACCACGGTGATCACTGCAGTGGCTCTGCTGGACAGAGGCACAGGGAACTAATGGCTCTGCTGTTCAGAGGGAACTAACATAAGAGGGTGGCGAAAGCCAACACACTCTAGCTAGGCTTATAAATACCCTTGGGCAGACAGCCTAGTACCTACCTTTGCACTTATTCCATGTCTTATATGCATGGATAGTTAACTAGCTCTTCCAATTTAATTTGCTATCATGCTGATAAACTGTCGGGTGACTACAAGTCATATGTATCCTGTTATTGTGTATTGTAAATGCCAATAGACATAACTGTTTGCCTATCATAACAGTAATGCTATGTAACTTGCAATACTTATCTGCCTACAGTACTGTACATTACACAGTTATTGGCACAATATCCCACAATGCAAATCATAATTGCACAGTGGGCCAACCTAAGACATGATATTCTCAGCAATGCACCCATACATATGCCTACTGTTACAATATATCAACATATACTATCCCCTGTTATAGCACATACTTGTTGGACCAGCCCTGCCACTGACAGTGGCTGGTGAGGAATATTTGGGTTCAAAGCCCTTATATAGCATCCCTTGTGGTGTATGCGGTGTTTGCCTTGTGACCTATAGCAGTACACACATAAATACTACAAGCGTTACTGTGCTCAACAATACATCACTACAAGGTAACTGTTTCCACTATATGGAGTGCATGCACTTTAAATATTACAGAACAGGGTACTACATACACAGACATACTGAGTGTTCTACATACCTGATTAGTAACCCGAGGTGTCTTTGACTGTTAATTCAATCCTTTTCAGTTTGTGTTTCAGTCTTCTTTGTAACGTTCCACTGGTATATACAGATGGTTTGAATGTGTGATAAGCCATCCTTTTCTAGTTAAATATTGGTAACATGTGCTATCCTAACCACCAATTGGTGTTCCAAAGTAGTTAATTAGATGCACATCAGCTGTGCAGCTACTCCATTAGCCTATACCATGGCAACAGTGGTGTATAATTGAGTACTCCACTTGGGCGTTGTCCGTTTGCCTTACTTTCGAGGAAGATGGCCTGGATGTGTTGTTTGTGATGTATTTCAACAGCTATATGGAGGCAGACAGAGATATATTAGCTTCATGACTCCCGTGAATTGTGTGTAATGGCTAGAAGATGTTGTTCTACATGTGAGTACAGCTGTTATATTTCAGAACATTGCTACTTATGCAGGGTTTGTTTGTACCTGATACTTCTGCAGATGTTTCAGTCTGGCAAGGATTTTGGGCAGCTCAAGGCTGTATGGCTATGCATGAACTGTTAGATGGTTTACAGTGTGCTCACCAGACATCCTTGGTTTGGTTTACATGTGCATCATACTGTGCTGTTAATCAGTAATTGGTAACACTTCCCAGTGTACACACAACCCTCTGAAATGGGATTAGTGCAAACAAACCCTGTAACATCAGCAGCTGTTCCATTGTATAACAGCAACTATTTCACATAGGGCCATGTTAGTGTGTCTCTGACAAGGTATGTTAAGGCTTCTGCAGATGTCGTACAGCGAGTGAATGATTTGTGATGTTATTACAGTTTGTATTGTAATGTGTTTGGGTGTGGGAGTGATGTTGGTGGGTGTACATAGCAGATGCAGGTGTGTAGGAACTGCTTTTATACATAATCGATATGTGCGTGAGGGTTCCTTCCCTATTTGAACACCTATCCTTTAGTGGACTAATACTATGGTAATTGAAGGCTGATTCATTAAGGCACTGCTAATTGGTTCTTGTTTAGCATGCAGGTGATGTTAGTCCTTGAATACTTTTGGCAATACATCGGAATGTAATAAAGTGTTGCTACATGAAAGCTGTGTATTTCTGTCATAGGTATTTGCAGTCATTAGAGTTGTGTTGGAGACTGACCCTCTTTGGCTAGGGTTGCCCCCTTTTCAAATGGCCATAGTGGGACATTTGCGGGACACACATCAGATTTTACAGGCTGACACAAACCCACAGTCAGTTCAAGGGATAGAACTTTACTTTTTTGCCTAAATAAAAGCTTATTCTTGTAGCAGTTTAGTTGCTTAGCCTGTTTCTTGTAACATGTAGGTATTTTAGATACAGAAAGAACTATTGTATGCAACTATTACATTACATATGGGACATAATTATATCCTACATTCTCAGGATATTTGACACGTTTAATATATTTGGTCAGGACACAACTGCCCAAAGAGGGACTGTCTCTCGCAAAGTGGGACAGGTGGTAACCCCATCATTGGCTCATGTCCATAGCACATATTTGTAATAGTGTATAGGCATATACTCTCCATATCCTTTGTTCATAAAGTTTGGTCGTGGTCGAATGTGTGATTGCTATGGTCCATGTTATACTCATATATGAACACTTCAACCGCTGTATACGGGATACCTATGGATTCCTGAAACCACACAATTCCGACGCCCACAGCACCGGGCCCAGACTCCCATACCCCACATTACTGACAGCGACAGTAACTCGCGAAAGTAACACAAACATGGAACACATACATGCACACACAGACACACTGCTACCCACCACATCCAAACAAACCATCTTAAACTACGTATGAGCAGGTGGGAAAGCCCCCTACACCCCCCCATGTGGGTGTCTGCTCCTCCCCACACCCCCTTTACTATAATATTCTACCTCCTAGATCGCACAAACAGACGCACAAAGCACACCCACACATTACAGTCCCCAGGAACACACACCCCACTCAGAACACACACTTACACACACTACAGCCCTCAGAAACAGACTTACACACAGTAACCTACCTGAACCGCAACACCAGAAGCACTGACTAAATGTCCCTCAACATCGGGATTTTAAACTTCGCACTTCTGGTGTTTTGGTACTGTGGTCTTTCAGACTTTAAGCCTCATGATTACGTGCATCGATATGTAAAGCAGTCAGTATGTGGTAGGTATCCCATTTATATGTACCACCATGGTTATGTAGATGTTGTTAACCTATCTATATATCTACATATATATGTATATCCCCATATATTGACATATCTCTCTCTCTCTCTCTATATATATATATATATATATATATATATATATATATATATATATATATATATATATATATATATATATATATATATATATATATATATATATATATATATATATATACATATATATAGAGCATACACCTTTCATTGGGTACACGTCGATTTGTCCTATTTCCACACATTCCTACCTTTTGTGTTTTAACCTGTCAGTATACACTACTGCCATTGGTACATCTCAGGTAGCTTAGTGGTAGGTTACTGTGAAGACTGTGTACATGGTTGCATGTTCTAATCCTGGCAGTGTTAATTTTACCTCTCAGAGCAGGCACTGGTAGTGCAAGGGTGATTAACACACATTTTAGCAATTGTGTGTTCCAAATGTGTATTATTCTGTGGAATACCACCTTTATATGCAAGCTGTGGTTAAGGTATACTATGTAACATGTAAATCATCTGAGAAGATTCCTGTCACAGGTACTCCCCATTATTTGGAACTACATCCCTGATTACATTATACGAAACCCCTCACTAACACTCTAGGGAATCCTTGCAGAGTGGGTGGGGAACAGTGGATACACCCCAGGGATCTCGCAATTGGCTCTGCTCCACAGAGGGACAGTTAGTTAATCAATGGGGTGGTGACAGCAGACACTTTTTGCCTCTGCTTATGAGTGGCCTCAGGTAGTTAGGCATGTACCTACCTATGTATCTATGAACCTATACATACAGTATGGACACATGCTGATAGCTTAATTTACTGTTCAGGTATTGACTTACCTTGTGCCAATGGCAGTTGTGTGTACAATAGTTGAGGGCTACCTATGTAGGATGCACACAGTAGACCACCTATATATGACAATTTACAGGTGGTCCTGTGTGTGTGCCATCCATGTTTGCTGTGTGGGCAGGTGGAGAAAGCTGTCAGTCCCTAGGTGCCTACACTGTCAGTGTGTGCGCTATACGTTCCCTCTTTGCCAAGGCATGGGCATACTGGGCATGCCTCCATCTGCCTACTGGGGCTGGTACAGGGTGTTCATGGTGTGTGTCTCTCTGTGCCTGTGGGGCCCTTGACAATGGTGGTGGGCTGTGATGGACTTCAGCATTCTGTCCCTGCTGCAGCTGTTTCCACAGGATCATATTGTGTAGCATGGCACATACTATGAAGATGTGGGAACACATGCCTGGAGAGTACTGCAAGGCTCCACCAGATATGTCCAAGCAACGGAACTGTGATTTCAGCATCCAAAACATGCACTCTATGATGATTCTGGTTTCTACGTGTGCCTCATTATGGTGTTCTTGCATGGCTGTGTGTGCATTTCTGATGGGAGTCATCATCCATGGTTCCAGTGCATAGCCAGCATCCCCCACCAGGTGGTCATATGGGATGTCCCCCCTGGCAAATACCTGATACAGCTGTGAGGCATGCCAGATGTGGGAGTTGTGATAGCTTCCAGGGCTGCCAGCACACACATCCATGATAATGCCCTGGGCATTGCACATGACCTGGCAGTTGATGGAGGGGTATCCCTTGCGGTTTATGTAGCTCCTACCCTGCTCACCGGGTGGTGTCTTGATGTGTATGTGCATGCAGTCTATTGCACCAGTACCTCCGGGTAGTCTGGCACATGGTGGAAGAGACACATATTGCTGGCCAACTCCTCCTGTATTCGGGGGAAGTATATGTGCTCATTGGCATGTGGTAACATGGCATCCAGGAAATGGTGGAGTACCCTGGATGCTGATGCCTATGAGATCCCCATGATATCCCCAGTTGGCCTTTGAAAGGTATCTGTGGCTGGTATTCTCAAGCTTACACATACCTTTGTGTCCACTGGGATGGGTTTCCCTCTGTTATTTCTGGCTCTGAAGCATTGCCGGCACAGCTCAACAAGTTACTCTATGGTGTCCCTGCCCACCATGTAATGCTCTACTATCTCCAGATCATGTAGCCCCTGGTAGGTTACCCTGGGTCTGAACACTCTTCTCCTCCTCCGGTGCCTGAGATGGTTGTCAGCATCATCCTCCACACCACCGTCAGTCTCCAACACATGCTGGTGAATCAAAGCTATGGCAGCCCCTAATATGTACATATTAAAAGTTCCCCGTCTGTATACACCAATGGTGCAGTGTGTCTGGGAATACACAAGTGTGTGTGTAGGGCTTTCACACCTTATATTATTGTGCAATGGATGATGCTATTTTAATTGGGTGTGTATGTGCAATTCCAGCTGCAGAGTATCTTAATTATGGGTTTTACAGCAGGTACTGTTATCGTGGGGCCTTTGGTGTTGACTTACGCTTGGCTGCCATGATTCATCTATTGCCGTTTACTTCACTTTTCAACCCAATTCCCCTCTCATTGTCAGGCATGCATTCAGCTGCCTGCTTTCTTATTTTGTACTTTGACAACCCAGGATTGTGTTATGAAATGTGTTATGTAGCTGATCTACTGCATTTGCTTTGTTCTGCTGTGACAGTTCTCTTTTCTTTGCAGTACGGCACCTCCCCTTTCCTGTTCTGCAGGTAGCTGCTAGCAGCCTTGTTAGCTGTTGTCAATGGCCCACTGTGAGTTTCTAGGTGTTAATTACTCATTTTTACTCCAATTACCATGCTGCAGCATTTCTGTATTGTCTTCCTGTATCCTTCCTGATTCAGCTATGGTGCGCACCACACACAGCCATTTACCTGGTTTAGAGTACGTTTTCAGCCACGTTCACATGCACTTTTGGTTACCTTGTGTGCTCTCAGCTAAGCAAAGCTATGGCTACTTCCACACCCTTATCCTGTGTCTTTGCTTAGCAATGGGCAACCCGGATTAGCAATGCTCCAGTGTACTTACAGCTACGGTAGAGCACCCCTCTCTTGATGTCATGTTTACCTCCAGGCCACACCTTGGTGTTGTACTGCTACGCTGTATAGTACATCCTTATGCCAGCAGGGAGTTTGCGATTCAGTATTAATTGACTCATTTGCATGGCATTGACTACTAATTCCTAGTTACCGCGCAGAACACTGTCACAGACCCTTAACAACCCTTGCGCCATGGTTGTGGTGTAGCATGCATGCCATTGACTATTATGGGGAATTAATGAATTGTGTTACATTGCAGTTTTCTGACATCTAAATATATTTTCATTGTGATCCCGTTTGTGCACCAATGCACTGCGGTTTTACTTTGAATTAGTGTGGCCATGACATTAAATGTTCTTTTTTATGTGTTGTGCACGTTTTTTATACCATTGGCTATATATTTAGCCATTGGCATATATTAACATTATAATACGTAAGTTTGGTCCACTTTCATGGCTCCGATTTTATGTTTGAAAAAATGTAAACCGTTTTTTTTTGGCTTACATTTCTTCATGCTTACGCTATGCCTGCACCACTTCATAAATCGCTATATACCTTCATTTGCATGCTACACTGCTGCTCATGGGGTAATTAGCATACATGCACCGGGAGCTGCACAGCTCTGGTGTACGCTGGTAGTGCACATGGAAACAGCTTGTACCTGAATCGCTCGGCGGCCATATTTGGTGTTAGATCGCCGACGCTACTCTGACACCTGGCACAAGCTTCATGAATCCCTTGGTCAGTCTCTTTTACCATGGATCATGTAATGCTATTGTGTCTTTCGGCTTTTCCCGGTTAGGGATTGCCACAGCTGAACTCCGAACCGCTAATGATTGGCAGTGGATTTTTACGTGCCGAGTTGCCAGCCCTGATGCACAACCTTCAACGAAGGTGGGCCGATTCACGCATGTCTCCACACAGAAGACACTCTAGCTGAGAATCGAACAGGACAACATCTTACTGTGAGGTGAAAACGCTACCACAGCACCACCACTGCAGTCCACGGATCATGTAATAATGTTTGACAACTGTGTCACGCTTTCTGAACATTCTGGGGAAAATTTGTGGTTTTCAGTTGAGTGACTACATTAACATTCTTATCCTCGTCAAATAATCAAACATTAACACTATAGAATTAGTGTATTCTCTGAACTCTCTACTTTATTTCTTATAATAGATACTAGCTAGCTGTTTATTACATGCACACACACACACACACACACACACACACACACACACACACACACACACACACACACACACACACACGTATGCTTGTCTGTGTGTGTATGTATTTATATATGTCTGTGTGCATGCCTTTGTCTAATCCTCAAATAATTAAACCTTAAAATATCAAGAAAACACTCAGAAAACACACACACATACATATGCACACACACACACACACACACACACACACACACACACACACACACACACACACACACACACACACACACACACACACACACATATATAAAAAATTAAAAAAAGGGAAAAAAGAAAAACAGAAAAAAAGCCACTATTTTTTCAGGTAATCCCCCATTACCCCCATACCCCCTACAGATTATATATAACAACTCTGAGATAACACCATGATATATATATATATATATATATATATATATATATATATATATATATATATATATATATATATATGTATATATATATATATATATATATATATATATATATATATATATATATATATATATATATATATATATATATATATATCGAGAGAGAGAGTGAGAGATATACATCTAACAATCTGTTGCTCTATCTATAATTGCAGTATTCTTGTTTAATTCCAACTGCAGAAACATTAGACACCGGCTTTCAGTGGTTCACAAAGCTTATTTACAGAGATTAGTAAAAATGTGCAAAATATAAAATAACAGAAATGTAGTTGCACTTCTATATATGCTCTAAAAAACATTCCCACTCACACAGGATCGGTTTCACACTCCATTGCTTTTGGTTATCATATATAGTTTCAGTATTTTGGGTAGAATTGAACAGAGCTTACAATATGCTTCAATTTTCTCACAATGCCATAAACTAGATAAATTCCAACTTTAACCCAAGCAAGCTAACTTCCAACTTCGAACTGGATGCCACAGTGATAGCTTCCAGCCTATTTCTACCCATCAGTATCAACTTCCCTACAGACTCTTTATCACATCTTCTTAAATCAGGCTCAGAAAAACAAAGAAGTGAACTTACCTTCTTATTTGCTTATTGTACATCCCAAAATATACCCGTTCTTCACTGCGAATTGCCTGCCTGCTTTATTTCAGTCTCAATAGCCAAAAATAATTAAAAAAAGGGATTGGAGGTACAAAACAAGATGGGTATATGTGGAGCTGTCCACTTGTCCATATGTGGTGAGATGTACTTTGGGGAATACTTTTGAGGATTATAATATTTTTTCTTAATGTCCAGGTCTGTATAAAAATAAAGCAGCTGCTGGTAAAATAATGCTTTCCTCTGCTTAGTTTCTTTTCTTCTTCATATGTGTGTGCATTGCAAAAAAGGCTAAATATTTTTTTTTAATTACTGCATCCAACTTTATAATCCTCAGATTGAAACTGCAACTTTTTATTAGAAGTACTAGTAATACCTAAGTTCTTAGATGTAGTTTGACTTAGAATAGAAGTCTGTCTCAAAAATGGCATGCTTTCCATCAGCAGTAATAAACATGGAGCTAACTATCTTCCTCTGAATTGATTCTTTGGGTTCATTGGAGTTGGCAGCGACAAATTCATAAAAAAGGCAGACAAAATCAGGATCAGTGTTTTTTCGTGTATACAAAGCATCTGTGAGGTTGTTCTCTTTGAAGACAATTGTGAGCTTTCTTTTGTTTCACTCCATATATGACATAACAGATGACTAGACAGTGTATAAAATGAGACCTCAGTGTATCACACTGCAGATGAAATCATGGCTGATTTATCAAGATGTGCCCTCCTCCCCTTATTGGCAGTTCCCAAAGTCAGGGGCAGATTGGGATTTAAATTAATAAAACAATACCAAATGTGCAAATTATGTAAATGTAATATGTATTGTTTACTGATGAAGAGGAAAATGGACATAACTATTTTATATTACTATGATTCCTGAATTATGATTGGTGCTTATACTTGTGACTAAGTTATCTATTGATATACTACTTGTGTTTCTTCTTTGAGTACTTTAATCCTATCCGTCTGCTGGAAATGGAGGCTGCCTCTTAACGTGTTAACCCCTTATACTCATTCAGTGCTGACAGAGAAAGTAATTAGACTGGCTATCTTGTCTGCAACAATACTTTTGAAAGACAATGTCCTTTATATTATGTGATATTTGGTGAAGCAAAGCTTCATATAGGCTGTAATGGTCACCAAATAACAACCTATAACATTTGATAGCAATGCTTAGTAATATAACATGTCCTCTGGCCATGAAGGAATAAATATGTGAGAGAGAGAGAAAAAGCTATCATAAGCAGATACACATTCAATGATGCAAAAGACTGTTTATAATCTTGAGTGGTTGTTTAGATACTATATTATTTATATTCAGCTGCACAAAGTGACATATTCCTTGCTAAGCTGCATTACAATTGTAGCTGTTTGGCAGTTTTGCTTCTGTGATTTATGATAAATTAGCTTGTAGTCTAAAGATTTGTTGCTCACATAATGCTCAGGTCATTCCTGTGAAACAGCATAGCTGAGCAAGGGAATTGTGAAGTGCTTTTCAATTAAAAGTTTATGCTTTGCATGACTTGCTTCAGCATAACTTACAGAAGCTGCACATTATGGTGTAACCTTTTGTTATTCGACCAGAAAGGTTTCTGTTCTCTTAAAACTGGTGATTCTTTTCTATTCAAAAGCCTTAAAGTTACACAATATTTTAAAAGATACTTGCGAACAATAAAAAAAACAGCATTTGAAAATACCCTGAAGTTTTAGTGTAGTTTTCTGTTTTAAGAAAATATTCTTTTTCTTACTTACTTTCTCTGTCTACCTCTTATTTTCACACTAAAGAAAGGGGGTCATATTTTGAGGTACTATATGACAGAGAAATACACTGCATAATGACTGCCATTTCATGTCTGATTATTTGTATGCTCGCACAGTTCAGACTTGACATTGTGTGAAACATGCAATAAGTTATGGGGGTAAGCATAACACAAATAATAATGCATACCCATGAGTGTTTCAATCCCTGGGAGTGCAGTAATGTATGTACCATGCATACAAGTGTCTTACTGCATTTATAAAATGGGGATCTGCATTCTTTAGTTAAAGTTTTACCTTTAGTAGTTTATGCATGGTAAATATGTTTTGCATTACATGTTAATGCAGAATATTTACTCCACTCATTTTAACTTATTTCTGTGCATGGTTTCATGGAATTGTATGAAGTTCAAAGGACAGGGACCCTTCTGTCACACTGTTGTGTCTTTGTATGAAGTGCAAGGGTAGCCATTTAAGGGAATATTCTATCAAAATGTTTTGTGCTATTACACAGTCCACTTTATAAACAACTGTTAACACTAAGCAACAATTCATCTGAGTTCTAGTGGGTGAATGGGTCCAGATGAGGAGATATCTACATCTGTAGCATAGGTCTATACTGTTTTCAGACACTATAGCCTCAACATTTTTTACAACAGTTGGCAAACAGATAAATTCTAAGTTTGCGGAAAGCCACTTTCAGTGAATTTCATTTCACAGTAACATTCCTTGCACAATGAGTTCTCAATCGCCACATCCCTATGTTTTTACTGGGGCGATATTACATAAGTTTGGACTTACATAGGAAATGATATCTGCCTCTATCATTGATTGATGTGAAAAATCTCTAGTGGCACCATAAGTTGTATTCAGATATTACATCAGTTTCTAATTTTATCAAAAATAGCTTTTATTTGTTTCATGTTGGATTTATGCAAATTCATTTAATCAGAAATTACATTAGCTATGTTCATCACTTAACATCTTATCATGTCTTATTTATAATGTGTTTCAGTGTTCTTTAACTTTTCATTCAGGTATTATTCTGGGAAATAGCTTTTCTATTTCTTTACAAAGTTATATGTTACAGTTCAACACTGACAATCTTAACTTCTTTATTACCATGGACTACACACTTGTCACAGGCTCAAGTGCTTTTTTCAGGGGCGGCTCGTGCTATTGGACTGCAGGACTGCAGCCCTCCCAGCTGTAAAATAAGACAAATTAAACAAAATATTTTATAAAATTAACAAAAAGAAAATAATAAAATAACTGTGAGTCAAACATCGCACATGCGTGGCGTTTCCAATATTCGGACTGCTGGTGAACCAGTCTGGAGCATACGCACAGAATCCAGACCGTCTCCACCAGCAGTCCGGATTACAAAGACAACATGCGCATCTACATTTTCCCAGCAGTCTATGCAGTCAGAACTGCATAGACTGGAAGGGGATTGGACTGCAATGTCCACAGGCAGGGTGGTCTTGCGGGACAGATATGATGAGCCTTAGGTGCTCTCGCAGGAAGGGCTTGCCTATTGCATTGATTAACAGCTCGGCCGGCGATGATGGTGCAGGAATGGATTGTACAGCTCGGAGCTTGCTGGATGTGTGTGTGTGTGTGTGTGTGTGTGTGTGTGTGTGTGTGTGTGTGTGTGTGTGTGTGTGTAATGCCCCTGAGAGATGCAGGGGAACAAAAGTTTAGTGATGCAAGTTATGCTGAGTTTGCTTGCATTGTTAATAGCACAACAGGTAGTATACTTGCTACTGATACAGAAGGCTGTAGGTTCTACTCCCACAGTAGGTAGATGCATTGCTGATACTGTACTGTATTGTAAAGGGGGTGGATGCTGCAGTCCTTTTTGGTGAAGATACCTAGTAACTCTGAACCTGTTATCAGTTTGCCATCCATTCCCTATTGCAATATTACTAGCTTATCATTTTTTAATGAAACATAGGCAATTTATTCCTCAAGGGCAACAGACACTTTATTTGTAGATGAAACAATGACATATAAAGTTGTTTGCTAGCAGCAACCTCTTCATTAGTTACAGATTTCTTTAATGTGGAATTATTTAGATGACTTTAGCTTCTTCAGAGATTGTGCACATTTACTGATACTAGTGGACTGTAGAAGTTTGAGTAGACTTTTATGATAGAAATGTTCTGAATTGGGCAGTTTTGTCGTTATTGGTGCATGCATTTTTTTCATTGTTTACTGGAAAAATGTTCAAAACAAATTTAAAACGCCCTCTACAGCTGTAATATATTGTACAAGGAATATAATTTAATAAAATCAGAAAGGTGTATCAAAGACCACATGTATGTTTCATGTGCAAGGGGCCTATGATTTGAAAACAGCCCATATTTAATCTTTATCTGTCACTTGCAAAATGTATTTTCTTTGAATGTGGGTTTCAATGCTGTTTCAATTAATGTGAGTTTCAAGGGCAGAGAAGTTTTAATGCCAAGTCTGTTTTCATTGTGTGATTGCATTGCTTTGTTTATCAGATGTCTTGGTGTTTGTGCTGTAAAATGCAAAATAAAACTTTCAAATGAAGTCCAAATTATTGTAGAAGTAAAGCAGTATGCACATTAGTCTTTATGGTAAATCGGCTGAAATAGCCATGTAATGGTTCATTGGAATAGCTGAAGGCTCCATTCAACGATGATTTTGTGAGGGGGAAGGGTGGCAAACTCAAAAACAGCCCCGGGTGAACTATACCTCTCAATTGTCCAGATTTTCACAGAATTAATAGATTTTTGCTTCTTATTTTTGGTTTGTTCCTCATTAAATGTGTTATTTTCTGGCAAATAATTTAGGAATTAAGTCACTAAATAATGACAGACACTGAGTTTCAGACTTCATAACCTTCAGAAAAATGCATGCTAAAGCAAGACCTGTTATTCTATCAACTGCCTCAGTTTATACAACAATTTTTTGTACTGTTTATAAGTATATTTGGCCTTGTCCAGATTTCCTGCATTAACAGGTTGAGAGGTATGTGCAAATAAATTGCTTTAAAGAATTAGGCATATCCAAACCTCTGAACTGTCCCCAGTTTTGGCTCAAAATGTTGCTCTTCCCCTAATACTCCCGCTACAAAATGGCAATTTTGGAAGAAAACATGGAAGGTTTACAATTAAGAAATAACTGTAATAATCACAGTTATAGATTACTTTTATTTCAGAAATGCATGCAGATTCTTTTATTTTGTCAGCTGCTCATGTTAGCAGTACTAATATTAAAAAAAGTGTCCCTTCTTTGATAGGTTCCCAGCTGTATTGTGTGGCTATTTTATATTTTTGCATCACATTTTTGGTCCATTTTTTTATAAAATTGTGTTTTTTTGACAAATTAGTAGCAAATCATTAAAGACTGAAATTAGAAAATAATGACAGACATTTGTGTTTCAGATTTCATACCCTTCAGAAATTCATACGAATGCAAGACCTACTACTCTATTACCTTTCGAAGTTTATAAGAGCAATATTTAAAATTGTTCTTATTTTGGGGCCTTGTCCCACTTGTATGTATGGCTTTGTCCAGATTTCTTGCTCTGAGGTTGAGAGGTATGACAAATGTGTCCGGGCCATCACAGTCAGCCAGAGGCATTTCAAATTGTGACATACTTGTTGCACCCCACTGCCTCATGTAGTGTGACTCTGGATGTGTCCAAGCAAGGCAAGGAGCAGTTATGCAGTGTAAATGTGCAGAGTATCCCCCCATCCAAGGTAGACACAAGTACTACTTTTATTCTGTCCTTGATTTTGCAGAATGTTCGGGTTTGTCATATTTTTATACTGTTGATTTATGCTTATTATTACTCAGAAAGTGCCTGTTGCTCTGTGTTTAAGTAGCAATGCTTTAATGACCACCAGGTAAGCTTGTCTGAGATTTTGAGATGCAAGTAAGCTTTAATAAGCATACTGTTAAAGAATTGCCAACAGTGAAAGCATTTCTGTTGCCATGCAGAGAATACTTGCATGACTAGATAATGTATAAGCCTTGGGTATTGAAATGCATATGACAGTATTTCTAATAACGGGCAGGATTACATTATTATTTTAAGAAGCTCATTACATTTGTTGGAGACCTGCAGTCATCTTAGCAGGCTTTACCTGTAAACCAAACAGAATGCCAATCTATCATGTGTGGTCCATAACCTGTACAGTAATCCTTTAAGCAATGTATCCTGAGCTTATTTCTTGTTTGCTTTTCATTTTTTACTTTGCTCATGTTTTCCCCATGAAACAAGTAGATAGTTGTTGTCAGGCAGCAGGTCTTTTTTGGATAAGAAACATTTTTACAAGTGGGGTATCACAGAGATTGCTACTTTCAGCATGTTACTTGGTACTTTAATAAAGCTGAATATAAATTATAATTAGAACTGCAGTGCAAGGAGAAGTGGTTTGAATTGAGTGCTGCTTGTTTTTCTTGTACTTTATTTTGACTGGCATTCCAGTAATGTATTTAAAAAGTAATTTATTTTTTCATGCCTCACAGCCTTTTTGTTTCCATCTAGATATTAAGTAAGCTGTCAGCTAATGCATTGAAATATTCTTCTACACTTCGCATTGTCTTGATTGGACTCTCATAATGATGGTTTGGCACCCAGGGCAGCGTATTTAATTAAAGTTCCAGGTTTTGTGGTTTTGAACATAGCTCCTCCCCTTCTAGTTGACCACACCCCTTCCAATTGGCCACACCCATTCCGCTGTCTCCTGCAGCCCCCCTTCAATTTTAACTCACCAGCCGCCACTGGCTTTTTTACAGGGATTATGTCCCTGCCTACTAGATTTGTATTCCTTCCCCAATTTATAACAATATGCTAGGAGTTGGGTAATTACTACCAGTGGATACTTTACTAATATCACTAAATAAATATTGGAAACTTGTTATTTAGTTTTGTATGTATAAATATATGGTTGTGTATCATTTCATCAAAGATAGCTTTTGATTGCAAGAAAAAAGTAGGTTAAAATGATGAGAAGTACATTTGACTGCAGGTCCATTTAACTGAATAGCCATTTCTTTGAAAAGTGTAAAAGTCTATAAATGGTATTTCTGGTTTGCACATGGAACTTGTTGGGGGGCATAATTTAGAAGATTTTGAGCGGATTGGCAATACCAACTATTATGTTACACCTTCAGATTTGTAGAAGTTTGTGCTTGTGTACCAGCACTGATTCATTATGTATGACATTTTTTCTTTTCTCCACTGTAGTGCGATTGTGGAGTTATAATATATCATTAAGGGGTATGGGAGGGTAAACCCCCCATGTGGGGGGTGGAGGGGGGCTACCCTCCTGCAAAACAGCTTTTTGTGGTGTATATTTTGTGTAGAAGGCTTTCAATACAATAGCTTTTCATTCAAATATGCCTACAATCAAATGTACTTTCAATCTATTTTTTTGACCATGTGTACCATAGTCAAAACTACTTTGGAGAAATGATGCATAAAATACAGTATCAGTATTTTTCTGTACCTGGAATGTTATAAATATAGTAACTAAGTTTAAGATAGTTTTAAAAAGAGTTTGAGAAATGTAGATTCGTAAGTTTTCCTCTAGAAATTAAAATAATGAAAACACACTTCTTACTTAAGGAATGAGAAAGAAATATTAGTCAGTTATACCAAAAGTGTAGCAGAAGTACTCCTTGTTTTAGAAAACAGTAAAGTGGCTCAGAAAGGATTTAGCAAATAGGTTCATAGGTAAATTCTAGGCTAACTTTCCTTGTGGGACATTTTAGGCCTACCCAACTTCCATTTTTATGCTTGAGTTATCCTATCCCATTTGGATAGAGATTGGCCATACCCATCCCATGGTCGATAATTATATGTTGTCCTTAACAGAAATAACCGGGATCATATCATAAATAATTTAAGGGGCCACAAGCATGGGATAAAAAAATTAGGAGCTGTCTCTGTCCATTAGTAGTAATGTGTCCCTTCCTCTAATGCAATGCACTGGCATGTTGGAGTACACACTTTTATGGACTACAGATATTAGAATATCAGAAACCATCTGGCTGAATAATATTAGAATAGCCTGGAAAAGACTCATAGGCATCTTATCACACAACTCTATGCAGCTGCATTATCTTAGCCAGTTGTATCATCCCAGATCAGTAGGACTGACAGATAATGTGTAGGGGAACTACCCTTCTTTGGTTACTAGAATTCCCTCACTGAAACATCATTTTGGCTGGAATACTTGCTGGCCATTTAGTGATGACCATGCCATGTTTGCTATTCATAGACAATGTAGAACAATATCTATTGATATATGTCTTCAAGCGCAAAGCCTAAAATAATGTGGACCAGGATAACCTAAATCAAGCAGTTCTTTATATCAACTGTCATGTTATGCATTATCCTTCATCTTTAAATGATGTTGTGCACTGCTTTATGGCACTTCAGTTCTTAACATAGGCTGTGAATTTACAAATCATCCATCATCTTTAAACTGATTTGTTCTTACCTTCGCACTACACAAAGTAGTGCACAAAGTCCTGTAAATTATTTCTGTAGCATTATAAAAAGTGTTTGGAAGCTCATTTTGCTGATGGAAAAACTTCTTATATCACTACTTTCCCTAAGATCATGACACTGAACTCAAAAGTAAACATTATTCTCAGTGGCACCATGGTAGTGAAAGCTATAGACTTTAATAGGTGCACTGGCACATGCGTGGAGGTGCACTCACCATTATAGTTTTTGGATGCAGGGCATGCTCTGCTTACAGTAGATTTAATTGGGCATTGGCTTAATATAAACTTTATAAAGGTTTTTCATTAAAAAATGGGCCAAATAAATACTAACATAACAATGTAGGTGCACTGCGGCACTTAATTCACTATATGCCGTTAAGCACTTGCAAGCATGACAAAATCATTTTAAATGATGCAACACACTGCTTTGTGGAACTTTATGTCTCATTCCTTATCTTTCAATGATATTGTACACTACTATGTAAATATCATTTTAAGAATATACCAGGTGGCAGTAGAAAAACACTTTAGTGACATAAAGAAACAGACTTCTTCTTCTTTCGTCTTTTTCCCAGTTAGGGGTTGCCACAGCGGATCACCTGTCCACTCATGATTGGCAATAGAGTTTTACAGTGTCGAGTTGTCAGCCTGGTGCCCAACCTTCCACGGAAGGCACACACTCACGCACTCACATCTAGAGCCAATTTAGAGTGTCCAATCCACCTACAGCATGTCTTGGGGATGTGGGAGGAAACCCACATGACCACAAGGAGGACATGCAGACTCTGCACAGAAGGCAGCCCAGCCGAGGATCAAACCAGAGAACCTCTTGCTGTGAGGTGACAATGCTAACCACTGCACCACTGTGGCCACCCAACATAAAGAAACAGACTATTGGCAAAATACTTAGTGAACAGGTTCCACACTTTCTGTTAGTTCAGGCAACTCAGAAGTGAATTGTAAAATGTATTACAAGACCACAAAAGCATTTCTTTGACAGTAGTAACAAAACATGTCCCCCAAATCCATACAGAACAGCATATGCAAATGGAGAATAGTTGTATGACCACCGAATCATACACCAATGCACAGTACGAACACGTACAGAAATGCATCAATCTCGCCATACCCAATAGAACCAAGACACTCTTCTCCAAAAAAAAAGGAAACCAATCTAGTGGGCCCCTGCCATAAACAAACTCTACAACAGAAAAAGGAAACTGATGCGGAATAAGGTGAAGTCCCAAGACTGGAAAAACTCCATTATCAGCCTCAACAAAAAGTTGAGATCCCTCATCAAATCCTGTAAAGCTAGCTATGAAAAAAGAATTGCATTAGATAGTAAAGACAACCACAAGGCCTTCTGTAGTTATGTAAAGAATCTCCACGGCAATGCTCAGATTTGCTCTGAGCTACTGCACAATGGTACCTCCTATACCGAGCCAACAGATATTGCCAATATACTGGCCAATAGATTCAGTGCCAACTTTACCCCGCCTCCCAAAAGGACCAATCACAATACCGGTAGATTGCCAGGCACCAAGTATTACTGCTGCAAAGGTTAAAACAGCACTGTCCAAAACCAAGAATACAACTTCTATGGGACCTGACAATATCCCTGGCTGTATTTTACATGAACTACAGATTGAACTGGCACCTCACCTGTGTGCCCTGTTCAGTTACAGCCTCACCTCAGGCTTTGTCCCTACAGAATGGCATACTGCTACAGTCATCCCTCTCCCCAAAGGAGAAGTGACTACAGACCCTGGGAACTATCGCCCAATTAGCCTGACGAGTCTGATATGTAAAGCTATGGAATGCATAATCGTGGAACTAATAAACAAGGATATAGGGAATCTCCAAACTCTGGATCCCACACAGTTTGGTTTTGTGAAGGGGAGATCATGCCTGCTCAACCTGGTTGACTTCTTTGAGTCAGTCACCAGAGCTATGGATGAAGGCAAGGTGGTTCATACAGCCTACCTTGATCTGGTCAAGGCCTTTGATACCATTCCGCACTCAGGAATCATAGAAAAACTCACTAAGCTAGGTATCAACCCCGTTATCACTAGGTGGGATGCAAAGTGGCTCACAGATAGAACCCACAGTGTGAAAGGGGCTGACTCCAAGTCAGACTTGCCAGTGCCAAACAGTCACGAGTAAACTCCCACACGGTTTGGTCCTGGGTCCTCTCCTGTTTGATATCTACTTCTCGGAAGTCCAGGCCAACACAAAGGGATGCTGGCTGACAAAGTTCACAGGCAAATGCAAGTTGGGAGCTATTATTAACTCTCCAAGTGATGTTGACATCCTACAGAAAGGCCTCACTCTGAGACCAATGACTGGTGTCAGAACCATGGCCTTAAGCTCAATGCCAAAAAATGTGTCATTGTTCCCTTTGGGAAAAACCCAGTTCTCAAGAATTACCACATCGATGGTAGTCCACTGAACACAGAAGGTGTTATAAGAGATCTGGGAACACAGATTGACCACCACATTGTCACTGTGGTCAGAAAGCCCTTCTATGTGGCACATCTCATTACTAACAGTTTTGCATCCAGGAAGAAAGAGGTCATTGTCTCCCTCTACTCTTCCCTCATTAGGCTCATCATCCAGTACAATGCCCCATTTGGCATGTACCTCACTAGGCACCTGCAATAACTGGAGAGGCCCCAAAAGTACCCGACAAAGAGGATCCTAGGCCTTAAATACTTGTTTTATATGGACAGACTTAAAAAACTCCAACTATTCTCTGTCTCATATCGCCTACTTAGAGGTGATCTCTGCTTGACTTACAAAGCCATGTTTAACCCAACTCTGTTAGAAATACTACATCTAAAGAAATCCCAATCCCTCTGCACCACACACTCCAGAGACCTTAACTTCATTACCGCAATCAACTGAAATGCTGGAGGGACAGGTTCATAACCCAGAGACTGCCCATGCTATGGAATATACTTCTCATACATGTCAAACAGAGCACCTCACTGGCCCTCTTCAACAGAAATCTTGATGAGTGAATGGGAAATAAAAAATTCACCCCGGGGATCACTCCAGTGGCTCTACTCGACAGAGGCACTGGGAACTATGGTTGGGTGGCATGATGCCAGGTTAATCCTGTGGCCTGGGCTTGTAAAGGCTCAAGGGCCATTAGCCTAGTCCACACCTATGAACCTATGAACAAATTGTTTTAACTTAGTAACCATTCTACTCATTTTCTGGCATCTAGTTCAATGGATATATATGGGCCACTGATAAATTCAAGAATTATTTTGAAAAGGTAGTCTCTGCAAGTTACTGCCATACACAATTCTGTGTTCGATAATTAGAGTACAGCAGTACAATATCATTTTACCTAAAGAAAGTTAAGTACTTCAAGTGAAGGGAAGCTTCTCAATAAAACCATCATCAGTGGTTGGGCAGATATTCCAGCTAAATTTATACATTTCACTTAATATTCTCTGTCTATCTGTTTGTTTTTCTCTCTCTAACTTTGATGAAGCTGGTGAATTAGAGCATTCAAGAAGGCTGGATGCACACTCTGTAGAAAGAGGTACACATTGTACCTCTTGACAAAAGGAGAGTATCAGTGGAACGTAATAACTACAGTCCTACTGCAAAAACTTAAATACCTTTGCAAAAATCTAATAGTGCATCATCAGCTAATGAGCCACATCAGGTCTAATTGCATTCTATAAAATTGCCATCATGTTTTTAGGAAGGAATTTTTGATAGCTATGGCACAACAGGCAATTGCTAACTCTAAGAGACACACTTAACAATGGACACATGGTAGCGAGCCTGTTCCTGGATTTGTCAAAGTCACTTCATAGCATTGTGTCTTATGCATGAGCTCTCTGCATGGTGTAAACATAACACTCCAAACTAGTTAAGAGCTACCTAACAGAATTAACATAATTAGCTAGGGACAAGAGCTTGCAGTTAAGTTAAGGGATCATATGCAAGTTCTACAAGACTTGATTGTTGGGTCACTGTTCTGCCTGCTACCAAATTATCTGCCTAACCACTGTGGAACTTGCTAACAGTCCAGTATGATGATAGCAGTGCACTTCTATACACATACAAATTATATTCCATGGCTCAGAGGAAGCTTCAGGGTAGCTAGCTTCAGAAATCCAGGTTTTTTTTAAATGTTAAGAAAATAACTCTGTTTTGTTCTGAGCGATTATCACCATTATACACATTCCCACAATATCATTTTCCCTAACAGTGAAGATGTAAGAGCTTTTCATACCAAATAAAACATCAGTAATTATTACTGTATGGTGCCTTCTCCCCTTGAAGAATAACTTTCTACATCTATTAAAAAATGCAGATAGCTCTTAAGCAGTCTTTAACACGGTAAAATGCTACCTCACTTCATTATCAAGAGCCTCATTTGCAACTACTCTGCTGTTTCTTGGACTTCTGTGTGATAGTTTTCATAGACATCAAGGACTAACTTCTTGGTCTGTTTCTAAACTTGGACACATTTCTAAAAATTGCAAATTTATTCACAACTGTTCAGACAGAATCCACCGTTGTGACCTACTGATGAGTATGGGCTGGCATTCCTTTAGACGTAAACTAGATTTCATTTTGCTAGGTTATGCCTATCAGTTTCTGTACCGTTCTCTTCCTCTCTTATGACTTATGGTACACAGCCACTAGAAATCTTTGAGCTGCTGAAAGCAACCCGGTAAACGGAACCAAAAGTTACAATTCTTCTGGGGATACTTCATTAGGAAACTTGTTTCTGCACACCTGGAATCAGCTCCCCACAATAGTGACATGCTACAACTAGCAAAAAGATTAAACAAAAAAAAAACTTTCTCCTCTCATGTGACCTAGACTTCTAAGTGTTCTTGTAGTTAAGACCACACCTAAACTTTACTACTCACATCTCTGTTTGGTCTCTATAAATGTGTTCCTCTTCCTATACATCTGAACCACTTGTCTATCAAGTATCCCACTATATATTGTCTGTCATTCCCTATTTGAAACCATCCAGTCTTTCTTATGGTTTTATAATTTTTAATTTTGAAAAAGTCAAATGGATTATGTATGCATCTAAAATGATTATGATAATGAATGAGCTCCACATAATATTTTTTATGTATTCAGAATTGCAGAAATTCCTATTCTTTATTAACTTCTGTTATTTTTGCATTGTGAGAAATTACTGCTATCATTGTGTTTATGCCAAACTGCAAATGAGTGCTTTTACATATCTGCATTAGTTTTGTACATGTTTGCTGCCTGTAGAGCTTTCTTTTCTGAGCCCCCATTGAAAATGTGTCTCTGCCCACATGGCATACTGGCAGACAAAACAAAATGAATGAATAATTTGATTGTTCTCAAATCTGTGAAAATTCATTACCACTTTTGGCTAGCTTTTGCATCTGACTTTGAAAAACCTTTTCACACTGTATAGTGCTTCTTATTATCAGATAAAAAAAACAGGTATGATCTTTATCATGCAGGTGGCATTACAATTAGATAGGGCAATCTTTCTGCCTATATGTGGAGAAATGACCAGTTTCTCCTCCATTTCTTCTTGAAAATATTTCAAGGAAAAGATGTCCACTTTCCCTCTGCTGATTTTAATTAGTTATTGAAACAATGACAAATAACATAAGAAAGTGGCATGCAATTAAAGTACTGGAATATAGACAGAGCTCTGTGAAGATCAAATTATGCTAATGAATGCCTCATTCTTAAGATATCTACACCATCTCCTAGAAAGAAGATTGGCACAAGTAATTGTTACTCCAAAGTGTGATCACAGTGAACTCAAATTCAGCCAGAGTCAACTGAAATTTGCTGTTACATTAATAAATGATTTTTGCAGGGGACAAACTATACCCCTGGTACTTACATTTGTCCTGGTCCCGTTCAATAAACATACCACGCCAAATGACATTTGATAACCTTTATTAAACTTCCATAAACATAATTGTATTGAACAATTTTAATTTATTAATCACAGCATGAACATTCATAACCATTTACTAGGGCAGCATAACCCCACCCACCCTAACCAGATAAGCAGCGTCCTCATCTCTGCTCACTTACTTTTACTTATCAAGCAGCATCCCCTCACTCACTTTCATTCCACAACTTATTGAATTAAACATCCAACCCCTTTTACTAGGGCAGCGTAACCACGTTCACCCTAACCAGATAAGCAGTGTCCTCACCTCCGCTCTCTAACTTTTACTTATCAAGCAGCATCCCCTCATTCACTTTCATTCCACAACTTATTGAATTAAACATCCAACCCCTTTTACTAGGCCAGCATAACCACATTCACCCTAACCAGATAAGCAGCGTCCTCACCTCCGCTCTCTTACTTTTACTTATCAAGCAACATCCCCTCACTCACTTTCATTCCACAACTTATTGAATTAAACAGCCAACACCAGAGGGGGAACAGAAGAGGGCCAAGCCTACTCTTCTCTGCTAAGCAGCCTGACACAGGCTGCATGCCCCCTCATTCACTCCAAAACCTTCCCATATCCTCCAAAAACAGATCTAAGTGTACATCAAAGAGGACCAAACCACAAACTGGATCCCTGTCGACATCCCAATGTCCAGTCATATAAATACCTAAAGCAGACAGTTGCCTAACTAGCCTAGAATTAACAAACCAATGAGCCCTCTCCAAAGCCAAAATAATCATGGTACTACATCCAACCACACAATACACCTACCTGGTCACCAGGACTCTAAGGAGCCCAATGTCACCCGAAACAGTGCAAGCCAGTCACTGCATGCAATTATCTAATATAAGACAAGAAAGCATTTGATGACCAACAACCCATCCTCATAATGACTTCAATTGATCTACCTTTCCTCGCTAAATCTGATACTCTGCCAATGCATGAAGAATGAGTTGGAAACCTCTTTCCCAGAAAATCAACACACTTAAAAGCTCTCCTCATCATATATACAGACTGATTACATGTCATCACCTTGCCACTGTTGATCAAAACAAAGCCTTGAGGACTACCAACATGAAATCAAAGCAACCTTTTAGCTTGACCCAGCAGACACAGCTAATCATTCCTGTCCTTTTGCAATACTATCTGCCTGACCTTCACCAACTGATTTGTTTTACATCTACAAAACGAAATGTGCATGAATGAAAAAAAAACTGAAACATCCTGAGAAACTAGTAACTCCAACAACTCTTGACATCCTAAGAGCTCCATAATACCTCCTTAAAGCAAACATCATAGGTTCATAGGTGTTTACTAGGCGAACGACTACAAGGGCCTTTTTAAGCCTAGCCATGCATTCCAAATCTCTGACAAATTCTGATACCCTAGATAAGTGTAAGCATGAGCCTGTGAGATGAACCATTTACAGGTTACTTGTGCCCATTAGAGACATAGGTGCCAAACCAGGGATGAATTTCTGGTTCCCATCCAATTGTCCAAGTTGCACTTGAATTGGGTTAGGGAGGAACATGGATGGGGAACCTGTTCCATAGATGGGGTAGTCTCTGGGATGTATACCTATCTCTCTAGCAGGTCCTATTTATATCACAGGCAAGGTTTAAGTCTTTAGAATGGGTAATTCTGGTACTATTTGTTTTGTGGATATGCAAAAGGTCCATCAGAGTCAGATCTGACAATGCCCTGTATGCCAGGCATAGATCTCCCCTCAAAAGCCTATAGGAGACAGAATACAGGGATAGGGTCTTGAGGCATTCTGCATAGGACATATTACTTGTGCCCTGTATTCTTTTAGTGAGGAACCTCTGTGGACATTCCAGTTGTTGGATATTCCTGGTTAGGTAAATACCAAAGGGGGCATTGTACTCAATGATAGGTCTGATGAATGCCAAATACTGTGGAGCAATGGCTTCCTTGGACTTAGATACCTTTGTTTATAAGTTGGACAGCATAGAATGATTAACTCACCACTGTAGACACATGATGATCAAAGGCTAGATTACTATCTATGTATGTCCTGAAGTCCGTGACTACTGAGTCAGCTCTAAGGAGTGTGTTGTCAATATGATAGCTACCAGGGATGGATGACTTCCCAAAGGATACTACTATGCATTTCTTGGCATTTAGTTTTAGTTCATGGCTCTGACACCAGTTGTTTGTCTGTGTCTGCCCCTCCTGGAGAACATTTGTGCCAATGCGAGGTTCAATGACAGCTCTTAATTTACAGTCATCTGCAAGTTTAGTCAGCCAGAGACCAGTGACATTGGCCTTGTCTTCTGAGAAGTAAATGCCAAAAAGTAGCGGTCCAAGAACTGATCCCTAAGGGACTCCACTTGTGACTGCCCTCTTTGTAGAGGTGGGCTCCTTATAAAGTATCATCCAATGAATCTCTAATTACCAGCGCTAATCCCTGCAACAAAACCTTCAAAACCTGTTATGTCAATGACCATCATCTGTTGGTCTTCACACTATCAACCCTACCCCAACCCTTCAACATATGAACCACAGTCCAAGATTTAGTAAGGCCACATAACCCTATTCCCCGGGAACTATACTAATCACAGCTAAGTCCAACTTGACTGACTGAACTGCCTTACCATGTTCCCAAACCTGAACCAAATATTTCAGCCACAGTTTTTCTGACCAAACTCTTTCCTCTTCAGGCAGCTACAACACAAATTTATCAAAATCTTACAATGACTTACCTCACACCCAAGAGTGAATCAAATGAAATTCCCTGTTGGCTTCTTAGGAACCAACCCCAACAGAGAAACCTTAAAGCTGTTAAAGGGAGGAATATTAGTCAGACCCAATAACCTACCTGCCTGCCATTCCTTTTCCACCCAGCCTTCCAAGTCTCTCCCTTCCATTGCAATGGACCACAAATTTCTGCAAATTTACCCCTCCCCTCCCACTCCTGGTTTAATAGAAGATCATTCAGAAAACCCATCTATTAAGTTGACCGAAACTACTGAATCACTAAATTGCATGAGAAGCTGATACAATATCTGTACGTTAGTGAGAAAATGCTTCCCCTGGTCTTCCCACTGACTGAAAAAAGGACACCCCCCTTCTCTGCCTCCAAAAATTCCTTTCAGCCTGAATACCCTGAAATCCAGGAAATGATAAATGTAACCCATCCAATTCAGGGTGCTGTAAACTCAAATTAACTAATGTGCCATCCCACCTGCCAGCTGCACAGCCTAAAAGCATAGTCTCACACTTCAAACAAGTGTGGAGAAACCCTGCATGCCACCCACGAGCAACACCCCACATTAAAGGCCAGCATACCCCCTTCTCAACCCCCTTAACTCAACCCCCCCACTAATGGCTCCTAGGCTATTGACCATAGAGGCTAAACAAAATGTCAGGATGTCTCGCATCCCAAAACAGCGACTGATCCACCATCTTCTGCTTCCAAAACCTATGATCATACCACAGCCAGATATTCCCCACCCACAGACGTGCCTCACAGATCATGAGAAAATAAGCCAATAGTAGTAAGGCCAAAAGGCAATATCTTTCTCCAACCAAATCACCAGGTAATAAATACAGTCTAACACCCAGCTGTCCCATGTTCTTTGCCACAATCTACCTATCTTCTATTACCTCAAGGCTGCTAAAGCTGCCAAAGTCTTTACTGTTTGCAGTTTATGATTTCATCAGATATTACACCCCATCCACATAACTTAATTCAACATATCAATATACTCCCACTTCAAGATCTTCCCTTTAACTAAAAGCAGTATGTGAAGGAGTCAAAAGAACCCCCCCCCCCTTGACCCAGGGCCTGCTTAGCTAACCAATCACCCAGCCGGATCCCAAAGCCCGACACAACTTCATGCTATTGTGACTCTACCCCACCTGTGGATGACCCCAAACTCCTCATAATCAAACTTGAACACATGCTTCACTCTGACCCTGACATGCCTCATCCTCACCTTTCCCCACACTACTCCCAAACCGCACCAACTCTGATCTGCTTAAATGAGCAACTAACAATATATCATTACCTGTGACCTCATTGTGCACTTCTCCATAAGTTGAACATCCATGTTAACAGCATCCACCACCTATCGAGTCCACTTCCTTTAGGCCACCAACTAATGCAAACTCTGTGCTTCCATCATCTGTGACCTCTTTGTGCACTGCTCCAGTGGCCAGAACATGCATTGCATCAGCATCCATCACCTGTTGAGCCTACTTTCCTTGGGACACCGGCTGAAGCAAACTCTGCACTTCCACCATCTGTAACCTCATTGTGCACTGTTCCAGCGGCCAGAACATCCACCAGATCAGTCTGCAAAGAAAAGGCAACTGTAAAGCTTCTAAAAAAGTCAAAAACAAAACACAGAACAACACAGGTAGAAGGGACAAAATCCTGTATCCTGTGAACTAAAGCTGACAACCTAACCTCAACACCCAATTCCAGCCATAAGAAATATGAACAAAACAATAACTACAAGTGAGACCACAACCCACAAATAAGACAATCTGAACATATTGCTTGTTGAATACAATGACAGCTTCTGCTTTATCATGACTTTCTGCAGGATGTGATGCCTGCATCAAAAATGCCTGTCATTAATTTCTACCTCCCTCTTCAATGTCCTACCTTCCCTTCCCAGAAACCAGCATTGTGAAGTAGTCAAAATATGAGGTGAAAATCTGGACATTCTGCACAGTTGAGAGGTAAGCCTCACTGCTATATTCTGTAAAGGCTTCTAACATTCCACACTTCAAACCTCTAGGTCTTTCAGAACAGGAAATGATGACAAAGCTACAAATCTTGGGGCCACAAAGGCCCTAAAGATAGGGAACCTTTAAATATTGTTCTCATAGACATAGACTACCACTCCAAGCAGATAACATATCTGGGTACCAAAAGCATGGATTCTATGAAGGGTATAAAGTCTAAATTGAAATGCTTGTTACTATTTCCTGATTTCCCCTCAAAGATTTTCCAGCCTTTCACCAGAAACAACAATTTATGTGGGCAAAACAGTTATTATAAGGCAAACCTCTTGACATTCTCTCACTAAACACAGGACCATCTCCGATACTCATGAATTCAAAACAGCCCTAAAAGAAACTCTATGAAACTCATGGATTTGCTACTGCCAAATCCCTCCCTAACTCTATTTATCACTTACTCTTATTCTAGTGCAGCTAGTTTATGACTCCAAAACTGCACCAACTTAACTTGCTTGCTCTTGACATAGAATGATGACTATTGTTGCTACCAAGGTCTATAACATATTCTTTAACCAAATACCTTTTGATGTATCTCATTTTATCTTGTATTTGTAATTTCTCTTATAGCTATCAGACACTTTAAATCTTGCTAGTATAATTATAGTATTGGATGTGTATACAATTACTTTCTTTTTTGAATCTTTCTTATCTGAAGAATTTCTGTAAATAGTATTATTCATTATATTCTTAATTTGTGCATACAGCTAGTAACGTATTCGATATAATCTAAATTAGATGCCTGCAACTTTCTGCAAGTCATCATATCTTCCTATATTCTGTTTTTTGGAGATTTTCCTCCCAGGCCTCTACTGAAAATGGCCTCAGGCTCAGTCGGACATACCCAGTTAAATGTCAAAATAAAATAAATAAATAAATAAGACAAGGAAAAGAGTAAAACATCAAACAAACAGATCCAACACACCTGCAGAAGAATGTAAGTCCACTCCAACGGTATAAGACCAATATGTCCTTTAATATAGTAAAGAATAAAAAATGTATAAAATGTACTATAAAAGAATAGTAAACACAACACTATTTGAGACTTCTTCAGGTAAAATCATTCACTGATATTAAGACATTTAACTGTACTCCACAATTCAGTCATAGCACTAATCAGCCAATGAGTGAGGGCTACTCCTAACTTGGTAAATTGCAATTAGAAACCTACTTAATAGCTAGGTTCTTTTTGAACCCAAATCATTTAGTCCTATTATTTATACAAAAAGTGTACTTAATCATGATGTTAAATAATAATTCATGTATATACGGACAGAAAAATATGAAAATGCAGGAGTATTTAAATATAAATGTATAAAAATACAAGGATGTGCAAGAATGCATTCCTATCTACACAGTACCATCCAGATATGCTTAAAATTCATTACTATGGGTGAAAAACCTTTTAAAAACTTTTCCTTTCCAATTACATCTGTGGGTGTCAGTGCGTGCATTTATTACAGTATGTATAAACATTTTACCCCATTGCTAACATTGTGATAACTGGAGATACTACGTATCAGGTTCACACCCCTTACTGTATAGTTTCATTGTTAAGCCCTACATAGTACCCTTTCATATGTCAGCTCACATACACATGTAAAGTTTACTCTTGTGTTTAATTTAGTTACCTCTGGAGATTTTTTTACATTTAACCCAGGGTAGGCACAAGCTTTAGTCCTGAGTTGCCACATCAGTTCTAACTTTTCTAAGTATAAAGATTCTGGGCCCCCTCTCCCATCAGGACTCCCTCTGTCTATTGCCTTGTACTTAAATGTGTGGTCCATATGTTCTTGTTTGTGTCTACTTAGTGCATTCTCTTGGCTCCCCTTCTTAATGTGGTACAAATGTTCATAGACCCTTTCTCTAAACTTCCTCTCAGTCTTTCCTATGTGTACACAATGTCACCACCTGATACTATTGTAAGAACTGTGTTCTAGAAGCATTGTTATCTAAGATTATTGGTCTTGTCTTCCACTTTACCAATTTATTCTGTTTTAGGCTTTTTACCATTATGAATGTCTGTTACTATTTTGTCTTCATTGTACTATTTTCTCTTCATTGTATTATAAGATTTTTTTCTACTAACAATGGAGCTTTTCTCCCTGGGTCTCCACTGAAAAAAGGTTTTATGCCCAGTCGGACTCTCCCGGTAAACAAATGTAAAATAAAAAAATAATAAAAATTATTAGAAAGAGTAGGAAAAACAAACCAATACTAAACCACCATTACTCACCTCACCTCATCATTCATGCTACTATTAATCCACGGCCTACCTGACCATCAAGATATGTGCAGGTTGTCTCGGATGTAATCCTGCACTGTAGCAACTTCAGGCCAAAATTTGATCCCTTACCCACTCACAGAAGACCAGTTAAGCCCCTCCTTCCACTTACATCATTTCCTCCCAACCCTCCTACTTTCCCAGTTTAACTCTTCCATCCTGACCAGACTAACTAACTTTCTTCCACTACCATCTTAACTCCCATTACTATTCCTACCTGCCTCCACCCGAAGATGTCCCTGGATAAATTGGTTTCACCCAAACCTCATATACTAACTCTGAATACATAGTATCTTAGAGTAAAATACTGTTTTTTTTTTTTTGCATAAAGAAAGAATAATTTACTGTATATCAATGCAGTCACAGTGACTTGCATGTCAAACTACTGATAAAGCACTGCCAAATTATCCAGCTTGCTTTGTGAGAAGATTAGCTCTATTCTAACAGGAAAAGTACATCAGTGCAGCCATCTCATGTGTCTGAGGCATGCCCCCGGATTTACTAATCTTCCCTTCAGGACTAGCTTAGTCCTGCATGGAAGTGGCCATTTAGGAGCAGAATGGCAGCGCACCATGCATATTAATGAAGGCACGCTGCCTGAGCTCCAAATCTTACATGGAGTGTGTAAGAGTGCAGGGGGCATCTCTGAGAGCAGAGCTCTCAGAGTATACATGCCCCTGCAATGAAGAACATCAGAAAGGCCAAAAGAATAAGTGAGACCGCTCATAGGTGTCTGCATACACCCAGCAACATCACCCCATGTGTACAACAGCAATAGTAAATACAAACAAAATAAACATACCATTTTTTTTTATGAATCCGATTAAATCTAACCGTAGGTCGTGGGTTTGCCGATCGCTTAGCTACAGTTAATGCAGCTTAAATGGATGAAGAGGATAACAAGGAAGATATATGCAAATAAAGCAGTATAGCAATAGTGTAGTGGGCAGAGCATTCGCTTTACGAGCAGGCATTCCCGGTTTGAGTCCCACTATAGCACATTCCATTTTCCATGTCAAATCATGTTATGACCAATATTTTAGTTGCATAACCTACTAAATAACATATATTTGTGAACTGGAGTACTGCATTAAATGCAGATGTGAGGTGTCAGTGTCATAATGGTGCAAAGTCCACAGATAATCACATGTGCCCCATACAGTATATATACACAGGAATCATGGATACAAATGGATGGTAAAATCTGTAATGCATGATAACTCCATATAGCTTCCAAATCCCCCACCTTCCCAAGAACCATTAGACATTACTGTCTAAATCAGTGCAGTTGTAAGCAGGAGTAAGCACTAGTAAGCAAGTGTAAGCACTATTAAGCAGTAGTAAGCATATGTAAGCACTAGTAGGCGGGTTTAAACCCATTTGCATTGGGGTAAGCAATGCACACATAGGTTAAGCAATATTGAAGCTAACACTCAGTAAGCATCATTAACCAGAGGTTAGCAGTGCTTACGGTCGCTCAAACCCACGCAAACCCACTTACAACTGCTAAAAAGTGCCTTAATTGCTCTGTATCCAACAACCCTTGTTCTGCCCAGCAACAAAATAAACATCCTTCCAGGTCTTGAGCCCAGGATCCTATACACTATAGTCACAGTAATTAACCACCAAGCCATCACAGCAGTACATAAGAATGAGGTATCACCAAACAAATCCTTACTATAGTAAAATCAAACTGAACATGTGAAAGGAATCAGTATACAGTCATATGTTCTATAACCCACTACATAACATAAATATGTGAAATGGAGTACAGCAGTAAGCCCAGATGTGAGGTGTAACTGTAACAGAGTGTTGAAGTCCCCATTTAAACACAAGGACCCCATACAGTGTATGTACACATGAATCATGGATACCAGACATATGTGTATATATATATAGTATATATATATATATATATATATATATATATATATATATATATATATATATAATATATATATATATATATATATATATATATATATATATATATATATATATAAGATGTAATGAATAACAAATCAAAGCCAAAAAGCAAATATAATGCAAATTAAATATTAAGCAATGCTAAGCAATGCACAGGCCAACTTAGTTGGTGTAAGCAATGTGTAGGCCAGCTAATTCAATGTGCCCAGTGGTATACCCCTTTAAACAATGCCAACCTTAGGTAAGCAGGTTTGCCCATAGCTTAGCCTTTTCAAAACTGCCCAATCATGGCAAAGTGTGGGAATTTGGCCCTACTTAAACCCAACAGGTGGGAATACATCTCATAACTGGTTGTAGCTTCCCCTTGCAGGCACCATGGCAGAAAGGGGAGAATGAGTGCACTTCTGGGTGCAGTGCTGGGGCATCCAAGAGTCCAGAGTCATGGCAGGACTCCTTGTCAAAGACCATGAGCAGAGACTGCTGCAGGGCTAGTGCCAGGGTTCCCAATATAAGGCGGAAGCCTGGGACCATTTTGCCCGTGACCTCACCAGTGCCACATAAACCAAACTGGTGAGCAGGTCAGTCATCACTATGCTGACCTGAAGTGGCATAAGGGAGATCTCTTGGATCGGTGGATCCAACAGGCTAGGACAGCAGGGGATGTCCTAGCTGTGTGCAAGTATCACTCCACTATGTATGTACGAATTGCCAGCTCATGTATATTATGGATAGGTATGGCTAAATATTCCTCTTATGTCCTTCACAGTGACAAGTGAGCAGGCCGTGAACCAGGAGGCCCATGGCTGTCACCTGCAGAAGTTGCGACATGAGGCAGGTCAGTAATACTCTTGCATGTACTGTCATAGGAAATATATCTAAAAGCATTAGTAAGGTAATTGACAGTATAAAACCTGTATTGTTTAAGGCAAGTACAGCATACACCAGAGAATATGGCAGGAAGAGTCTCATATAGTTTGTATGTAAATAAAAGCATAATAGCCGGACAGTAAACGTCTAACTGCTGGACTGCATGTGTATACTCTGGTATCATATGGTAATTTAGATTTCCAATCACTTAATAGTACTGTTGTATTAAGCACTGTTACCCACACTGTACAACATAAGTAAAATGTGTAGGAATGTCTGTATATGACTGGTGCCATCCACAGAAGTCATTTAGTACAAATGAGAGACACATAGACAGAAAACAGTGAAAAGACAGACAACAAAATCCAAATAGCACATGCAACTGAGACGTGAACTGTTGTACTTTTAGCACACACAGCCATGGTTTGAATACTGGGTGTGGTAGTAGTCTGTATGCAGAATCATACCCAACAACTGTACAGATATGTCCAGAATGTCCAGTAAATTGGCCCATATCTGCTGCCTGTCACCCTGGGAAATCAGTGGGATGATCCCAGACGTATAGGCAGTAAACAGGAAATACAACTTATCGTCACACATCTATGAGAACAAAGCTGGCACACTAGCAACTCCCCAAAATCCTATGAGAGTAATAAGCCACGTATGTCCCATTTATACCCCCATGTTGTCAAGCTGTAACCAGAGTGTGTACAGTAACAGAGTGAGATGTATGTGCATAATAGTAATGTGGAATCTGGCACTGTGTGTGGAAACATTCAGGTAGTGCTAACAAACATTGCTCCCACACGTCTGTCAGATATGAACACTGTGCCCAGAAATAAAAGAATGATACCCTATACTGGTTCTGTATACTTTGGTATTGTATGGCATTGTGACTGATGCAGTTGCTCTGAATAATACGATATTACTCATCACTATCACCCACACTGTGCTACATAATATAACTGTCTAGGAAATCCTGTATAAGAATGTTGTAATACAAGGTCAGAATGTAAAACCACAGGAGAATTATAAGACAGAAAGCAGATAGGAGATATATAGCAATATCTATATAGCACACACAACTGTGATGGACAATGTTTTCATTTTAGCAGACACAGCCATGGTCTGAATCCTGGGAGTGGAAGTAGGCTGCATACAGAATCATACCTCACAACTGTACAATTATGTCCAGAATGTCCAGTATGTGGACCCATATCTGCTGCCTGTCACCCTGTCCCCCTGGGAAGTCAGTGGGATGATCCCAGATGTTTAGGCAGCAAACAGGAAATACAACTGATTATCACACATCTATCAGAGCCAACCTGTCACTCTAGCAACTCCCGAAACTGTTATGAAAGTAATAAGGCAAGTATGTCCAGCTACATCCCCATGTTGTCAAGCTGTGACCAGAGTGTGTACAGTAACAGAGTGAGATGTATGTGCATAATACTAATGTGAAATCTGGTACTTTGTGTGGCAACATTCAGGTAGTGCTAACAAACATTGCTGCCACAGGTACATCGGATACGAACACTGTGCTGAGAAATAAAAGCTTGATATCCTGTACTGGTACTGTTTACTGTGGTATTGTACAGAATTGTGAGTGTTGCAGTTGCTCTGAATAATAAGGTATTGCTGATCACTGTCACCCACACTGTGCTACATAATATAACTGTCTAGGAAATCCTGCATAAGAGTGTTGTAAGTCACTAAAGGTTGAAGAGGGCAAAGTCTACATATGTCCCAGTTCATCTGCATGTGGTCAAGACATAGCAAGAGTCTGTGCAAAAAGAGATGGACAGGTATGTGCATAACATCAACTTGGAATCTGGGAGTATGTGTAGAAACAGTTAGCTAGTGTTAACAAACATTTCCTCCACAGGTATACCAGGTAAGAGGTGTATACTGCAGTAAAACCAGTTCATGTATAAAGATGACAAAAGCCATATCACTGTCCAAACTAAGGCAATAGGATAGTGTAGTAATACTTGTAAGGTACAGATAACAGTACTGACAAGGAAAGTAATGCAAACTAGAGGAATATACTTGTTGTTAATTGACATCTTTCTCTCCCCCCACCATATCTGCAACAATAAACTAAATACCCACCTCAACTGGTATGTGATGAGTTCACTGTTATGTTGGGACATATGTCCTATTGGTTGATAATTATTTAAATCTGTTTCTATGCATGTGCTATGTTGAAATACTCCAACACTGGCGGCATGGTGCCATCAATGTACCTGCATGCTGTTGTTATTACCACTGTAGTCCAATATATGCATGTGTTCCGTTTGCTATGCAACTGTTTCATATCTGGTGTCTGCGTTAATAGGAATATCTATGCATGTTGTTATACCTAACCATGGAATGTGTTGACTATTACTAACCCACATATGTTGATACACAATAAACACCATAGCAAGTATGGGAATGCAGGTCCCAGCGGACCCATCTGTCCCACCTAAGCTGGCCATGGCACCGGGCACCAGTACGTCTGGGGCCTAACACAGTACCTCCTCGTCCATTGGTCCTGCACCATCTTCGGGTGTAACCACCTCACGGGATGGGTCTTGCCTCCCCGGGAACAGGCATGGACAGGAAGCTGTCACCCATCGTCAGGTCTGGGTCATGGTGCACAGAGAACTTGATCAGCAGTTTGGAGATTTTCTACGAAAGCTCGAGGGCCGTATGTCACGACTAGAGGGTCGACCTGGCTCTCCAACTCAGCCCCCAGCACAGTAACCTTCAGGGTTGTGAAGGTGCAGTGGTGACTGCCCAGGGGTTGGGATCTCAGTCCCACTGTTTCCACCTGGGGGCTCATGGGCTTACAATTTCCCAACGCCCTTCCCCATCAAGGTGTTGCCCCCACATGTGTCATATACCGCCCCTGTATGCATCTTGTTTGTCTTGTCTGTTAACCTACCCAACCTACCTCCCCAAATATATCTACTATCCCTCCCCAACATCCCACTCTCACCTGAAAAAAGGGCAATCTGTTCCCACCCAAAATATTGCCCTATACATAGCTGTCCATTTCACACACATGTCCACTGGACACATGTAATCTGGTCTAATTGGCATCACAACATATTATTGTTGTCCTCACCCCTTTCTCAGGGGTTTGAGTGTCCAAACCTACCTCCAAATTCAGTGTATTTGCACAGCTGTTGCTGTACAAGAAATGGGCAGCTATGGAACTTCCCTACACCCTCTTGCACATTCCTATCTATTTTCCCCAACTATTTTTCCCTCTTTCTGCCCCTTTTTCTCCACTTTCCTATTAACCCTTTCTTGTTTTCTTTTAAAGAAATTAGCACGGAGGTAAGCGGGAGTAAGCACTTTAAGCAGCAGTAAGTGGGTGTAAGCCTGTTTGCGCAGGAGTAAGCAATGCCTACACAGGTTAAGCAATTTAGAAGCTAACAGAGTATAAGAAACTGTAACCGGAAGTTAGCAGTGCTTAACTCCGTGCAAACCCACTTACAACTGCTTAAAAGTGCCTTAATCACTCAGTATCCAATGGCCTGTGTTCTGCCCAGCAACAAAATAAACAGCCTCTGCAAGGATTGAACCTAGGACCCTGCACACCACTAAGCTATGTCAGATACACATAACTCTGATGTTTTTAAAAACATATCATCCAGCCCAGTCATTCAACAGTACAGGAAATGTATTTATACATATAGATGTATGTATGTGTGTACATACATACATATAGATGTATGTATGTGTGTACATATATTTATATCTAAATAGATATATACATATCTATATTTATATATAGATATAGATATAGATATAGATATATATAAAGAGAAATATAAACATATATACATACATATGCATACGTCTATAGAGATATATGTCTACATCTGGATCTAGGACAATTCACTGAAAGCACATTTCACTGAAAGTCAAATGACTGTGCATAAATCACTGAAAGCTAATTCACTGAAAACTAAATTCACTGAAACACATTTCACTGAAAGTTATATATGGCCTTTTCCCCACTGTTGTGCGACCCTGGAGTTAGTATATATAGTAAGGGGGGTGGGGCATAGCCCCCCACATATTTTGTATATATATTAAGTTCAGAAAAGAGTAATTTATTGGAATTGCAAGTATGCCTTTATATAGTTCAAAATATTTAAAATAGGTGGGGGGCTACACCCCCACTCCCCCTGATGTGGGGGGTGGTGTCCTCACCCCCTTACTATATATACTAACTCCAGGGTCACGCAACAGTGAGGAAAAGGCCATATATAACTTTCAGTGAAATGTGTTTCAGTGAAATGTGCTTTCAGTGAATTGTCCTATTCCTAGACCCGTCTACATCTATATGTATGTATATATATATATATATATGTATATATATATATATATATATATATATATATATATATATATACACACACAGCAATATATATATATATATATATATATATATATATATATATATATATATATATATATATATACACAGCAATATATATATATATATAGACACAGCAATATATATATATATATATATATATATATATATATATATATATATATATATATATATATATATATATATATATATATATATATATATATATATATATATATATATATATATATATATATATAAAGACATGCATCTGTAGATAAAAATGGGAACATAACAAAAACATATATGCTCACATGCACTGTTAATGGGGTTTAGTGGGCCCAAACAACATACGTCTTGTACGAATAGGTATTCCCCCACTATAGCCAAACATGTTTGCCCTGCAATACACTACCACCTGTTGCAGATCCCATAACCAGGACCTGACACAACATGAGCACAAGATGTTAACAGTACTCCATCCTACCTGTATGTTGTCAGGCTGGTATCAGTAACATATCATGCAGTACAGTCTGGCTACCATACGGAATGTACAATGTGGAAGCAATCAACATCCCTAGAATACATATACACAGGCACATATATGCAGATGCATATATATATATATATAGATATATATATATATATATATATATATATATATATATATATATATATATATATATATAGGAAGATGCATATGTAGAAGGTGCACGCAATACAAAACAGCCACTATGCCTACAGTTGCCACCTTACCAACTGGACACTGTATGAGCCACCCATACAAATAACAATTGTTGCCTGCAAAATATACCCACAGAGAGGTCAAAGGATATAACACCACACACACAGGTTTGCATACACAGGAGGGCTTTATTTGTGTACTATTACAGTTGTATATGCCATGTCATATAGCTGTTTATACACTGACATCCATATAAACAGAGTAATGTAACTGTGAAACAGTTATACTAATACAGTAGTCTGGAAAGGTTTACATATGTTGCTGTCCAGGCCGAGGCCTTCAAGTAGTACAACAGTAAAGACAGACTGGGCCACAGGATACCAAACAATCAACAGTAAGTAGTGCAGATGTATAGTCCAGTAGCCTTTATCTACAATCTGTACACAATACCTAGGACCCAATGGGATGTATCTTTTACATAACAAGGCATAACTAAGACCATCACAATCACACTGACAAATAGAACAGTCTGTATGGCAGGAGGCAGTAGGCCTGCGTTTACGCAAGGTGAAATGTATGGTAATGTACATCCAGATACCTTAAGGCAGCTTACCCCTGATACCCTCACATGTTGTAACAGCCTAGGTTAGTTATTGTGCATCCCCCCAGACTTAATAATACAGGATAATATACCACTGTTACATACACTGGCCTCTGGAGTCCATAAGGGCACACATGTATTGTGTAGGTGAAGCCCACACATATATGGACCCAACCTCACAGTATGTGTGGGGGACACAACAGCAGTGGACAGATGTCAGGAATGGCAGCATGACATACTCACAGCCTACTACATAACCCCTGACAGCATGTCATACGTACAAAGCCTGGTATGAAGGTGAAGGACAGAGGCTGGAAAACAGGCCCATATGTGTAAAACTGTTGTCGCACACTAAGCAAGTCTCTGGTGTTACAGGATAGTCTGAAACATACCCTTAGTCAGAAATATGAAGTTAGAAACAGAAATGGATGTAACCATGTACTGATAGCACTCAACACACACACTGCCAGTGATATATCTGACACAAGACTTGTGTGGTGGACAGACAAAACATGATAGGCAAACCTCTGCACATCAAGAGGATAGGCCCACAGTTGAGGGCTATGCAGACATACTGAATTCCAAGTTAAACTAGCATGCACACACAAAACCTGTAACACCGGTGCTATACAATGCATACAACAACACTACTCACACTCTACCTGTAGTTCTGGAACCGCTTACAAATATGTAGCTGGCCTGAGTGTGCAGGTTCTCCTGTAAGATGTATTCCTACCTGCTGTCTGTAATGCTGCTGCCCATACACAGGAAGGATTTCCATCATACAGGAAAGGTAAAGGGACCATGCCCACAAGATGTAGGGATTTATAGTAGTTGGTGGCCATGACAGTGGTAATTGGAAGTATTACACAGCATGCAGGTAGCAAGTGGAGGGCACCGATTGGTGCAGAGGCCATCACCTGATCATGTGCATCATCTACAAATTCCTCACTGCAATCTATGCAAAGCAGCTCATTCCATTTTCTGGAGAGAGACTGAGCGTGTGAGAGAGAGAGAGAGAGTCTGCATTCCCAGAACAGGTATATGAAGTATATATGTATGTAACTGACCATAGTACTTGGTCCATAATAGTGGGATAAATTATGTGGAATGATTTATATGTGCATTCTGGTATTGTTGTTGTAATGATGTTCAGCCGAACAACTGCTAAGGACAATAGAGTCCATCCCTGTTGGTAATGGGCCATACCCATCAACCGTGCAGAGCAGCACTGACTGATAAGATGTAAACCATCATAGTGTGTGTTGTGTAATGGGAAGTATGTGTATTATGTGGCCAATAGCTGGAGGTGGAAGTAATGCCATTATGATAGACACATGGGTTCCACAGCCCACCTCTTGCAGGATACTTAGGTTAACCTGTGTGCAATAATTACCTTCAGTCTCACCCTACATATATCCCCCTAATGTCAGGCTGTGTCCATATGTGGCACCTGTCTGTGTTGTAGCAAGGCAGAACAGTGCAGCTGTGCAGGAAGGTGCTGTGAGATTGTGGACCTGATGTCTGACTATATCCAACATATAGGTATGCATATGTGTGTATATATATATATATATATATATATATATATATATATATATATATATATATATATATATATATATATATATATATATATATATATATATCATATCATATATGTATCTACATGTATGTCCACAAATATACAGACACCCATCTGTCGACATTTATATATATATATATATATATATATATATATATATATATATATATATATATATATATATATATATATATATATATATATATATATATATATAAGCACATATATACATCACATATATCTACACATATATAGATATATACCTATATGCACATGTCTACATATATACAAACACACACAAACATATATGTATGTGAATTTATATCCCCTATATTACTACCACAGTGCTGCATGCTATGTGCATGGAAACAGCACACATAGCAATACACACAGATATCTACAGCTGTCAGTGTGTGCAACATGGATGGGTATATCACATGTGAACCCCTTGTTGGGACCATATTGCCCTTGTTTGTGAAGTATGGAATGGGAATATGGGGAAGTGTGGCAGGTATAGTTGTGGAGGTGGTCAGATTTGGTAGATATAGAGGACAGCCTACAGGGGTGGTATGTGACACGTGGTGGGTAAACACCCTAGATGGTGTGTGTGGTCTGTGATGTGGATAACCCATGGGCCTCAATATGGACACAATGGGAACAAGCCTCCCACCCACTGCTACTCACAACAACAGTCCACGTCCCGAAGGTGCCTGACCTGGAGACTGAGCAGGAGGAGCATGTGGGCCCTGTAAATGTGTACTGGGTGCCTCACGGTGATGTAGCACATCCCACATATGTCTGTGGAGTCTGTTATGGAACAGACCCTGGACCTGACCTCAGGGGCTAGGAACATGTCTGTGTGTGCCCCTGGAGAGGAGACAACATCCCCTGGGTTTGTTCCTCCTGATGGTATTGCTGGACCAGTACATGAGGAGGCCCCAGGGTGGGTCACACGTGTGATGCGGCCTGGTAACATGGGCAGATGAGTTTGGAGAGGTGGTTCTGCTGGCCAATAGTACATATACATGTTATTGTGTCAGTGTTATAGAACATATGATTGTAGTAATAGTCTACACAATCCCAGAACATGTCCAACAGCATGCATAGATAACTACAATAACACAGAATATCAGCTGTGCAGCAAACAAATAACAATCATACCACAGGCATATATGGAACCCTTGTGGCCCTGACAATGGCATGCAGGTGAATAGTCTGTAACAGGCCAGCAATGATAGTGTCCACACAGGGAATATGGCTACAAACATATTGCACAAAGCATGGTACAGTACAATATCTGCCCCACTGGTAGGTATGCTGTAGCTATACCTTTTGAGTTGTGTGTACAGTTTGTTGCCACTGATATGGTGGGGGGGTGACAGTCATGTATATTAAGAACAGTGGTAACCTTGCTGCATGACTTGCTCACACCTGTGTCCATCTTTATGTTTTTCAGGCACGATATCTCATAGAAAACTTCTAGCCTACACAGCAGCTGAAAATGAAATCCTGCTGAATGGACTCTTACAGCACTATGTGATCTTGTTTGGCCAGGCTGCCCATGATCAGCAGGATCGGACCACCCTGTGGAATGACTTAGTCCACAGGGTCAATAATGTCGGACTGCGCAACCGCAGTTATGAGCAGGTCCAGCATCATTGTTCTGACCAGCTTCACAATGCCTGTTGGCATGCTGCTGCAGGCTGGGGGGATCACCTCACCACAGGGGGACGACCATGCCATCCATCCTCCCTGACGTGTGGAGGAGCTCCTGGCCAGCCTCATGGCGCCTGCCCATCCAGACAGCCACCAACCGCCAGACACCTTTGTGGATGTGGGTGGCACCCACACACCAGCTGAGGAGCATGCAGGTAAGGCCACAAGGCACATCAGTAGACCACTGTTGCATATAAATCCACATCGGTACAGATAGATCATGCATATCTGACATGCCATATATTTTGTTGCTGCATAGTAGTGATAAACAGATGTCCATATGTGATAGTATTGTGGAAATGTACTGTTGATGTATTTTACTACTGCACCCACCATGTAGCACTGCCACAGTTGTGGCCACTGATTTTGCATCTCTCACCCTCTTATGTAGGTCCTTCCGGGATACCACCAAGGCAGCAGCCTGTATCTGGTGAGTATGGTTTATGTAGATGCTTGCCAATACACTAGGCATGTAATGGCGATGGTATATTCTATGAACACATCTAACACACCTACCCAGAATGCATGCGGTACATGTGCAAGTATTGTTGCTGTGAAATGCATGGCATCACAGGGGTGACCATGATGGGGTATTGAAAGGGTATGTCAAATACCTGCATGATAGCTAACATCCTGTCATTGAAGAATGTGTCCACAGGGAGTAATATAATGGTGGGAGACATGGCCTACAGTAGGGACATGTATGGAAAAACACCCATATATAGTGCAACACCACTGTATATACCTGTAGGACAATGGCAACTGCTGTAGAGATACACTATGGCATAAAGCATTACAGTGATTTTAGGGTGGTAACTTCACGACACCCATGCAGACGGACAATAGAGGTATGACTGCCGAATCCTACACAAATGCACTTTATAAGCACTTACATGAGTCTATGGATCATGCTATCCCTAATAGAACCAAGATGTTATTCTCTAAAAAAAGGAAGCCAATCTAGTGGACCTCTGCCATAAACAAACTCTACAACAGAAGAAAGAAACTGTTGCAAAAAAGAGTAAAATCCCATGACTGGAGGAACTCCCTGGTCAACCTCAGTAAGAAGCTGAGATCCCTCATAAAATCCTCCAAAGCTAGTTACAAAAACAAAATTGCCACTGACTCTAAAGACAATCACAAAGCATTCTATAGCTATGTCAAGAATCTAAATGGGAACACTCAGATCTGTTCTGAGTTACAGCATAATGGCACTAAATATACAGAACCAAATGATATTGCCAACATCCTGGCAGATAGGTTCAGTGCTAACTTTACCCCCCCTCACCCCCTAGAGGGCCCATCTCTATACCTGAAGAATGCAAAGTTCCTATATTCATGGCTGCACAGGTAAAAAACACACTCTCCAAAGCCAAGAACACAGCATCCATGGGACCTGACAATATCCCAGACTGCGTTCTACACGAACTACAGAATGAACTGGCACCCTACCTAAGTACCATGTTCAATCATAGCCTCACCTCAGGCTTTGTACCCACTGAATGGCGCACCGCAACAGTTATCCCACTCCACAAAGGGGGAGCCACAATGGACCCCGGGAACTACCGCCCCATTAGCCTGACAAGCCTGGTCTGCAAGGCCATGGAATGTATCATCATGGAACTCATAAACAGATAGGTTCAGTGCTAACTTTACCCCCCCCCCATTAGCCTGATGAGCCTGGTCTGCAAGGCCATGGAATGTATCATCATGGAACTCATAAACAAAGACATTGGTAATATCCAAACTCTGGACCCTACACAGTTTGGATTTGTAAAAGGCAGATCATGTCTCCTAAACCTGATTGACTTCTTTGAAGCAGTCACCAAAGCCATAGATCAGGGTAAAATGGTTCACACAGCTTATCTAGATCTCGCCAAGGCTTTCGACACCATCACCCACTCTGGAATTATAGATAAGCTCACTAAACTAGGTATAAATCCCTATGTCACAAGATGGGTTGCCAACTGGCTCATGGACAGAACCCACACTGTGAAAGCAGGATTCAAATCCGACATCAGACCAGTGACAAGTGGAGTACCACAGGGTTCAGTCCTGGGTCCTCTCCTGTTTGGTATCTACTTCTCTGAAGTGCAGGCCAACACAAAAGGTCTTTGGCTAACAAAGTTTGCAGATGACTGCAAACTAGGAGCCATAATCGAAACTCCTAATGATGTGGACAAACTACAAAAGGGCCTCAATGAGACAGATACCTGGTGTCAAAGCCATGGCCTGAAGCTCAAAGCCAAAAAGTGTATTGTCATCCCCTTTGGTAAAAACTCTGTACCCATGAACTACCACATAGCTGGTAGTCTACTTAATGCCGAAAATGTGATAAGACCTTGGGACACAGGTGGACAGTAGTCTCTCCTTTGATAATCACATCGCCACACTGGTCAGGAAATCCTTCTACATGGCTCATCTCATCACAAAAGGATTCTCATCCAGAAAAAAAGAGGTCATTGTTCCCCTCTACTCATCATTCATTAGACCCATTATACAGTACAACGCCCCTTTTGGTATGTACCTCACAAGACATCTACAACAACTGGAAAGACCACAGAAATACCTCACAAAGAGGATTATTGGCCTCAAACATATGCCCTATGCAGACCGTCTCAAAAAACTACAGCTTTACTCCATCGCATATCGCCTACTCAGGGGCGATCTCTGCCTAACATACAAAGCTATGTCAAACCCAGAGCTGTTGGACATGCTACACCTAAAGAAATCCCAATCCCTCCAAGCTACATGCTCTAGGGACCTTAACCTTGTCACCACAATAAACAGAACATGCTGGAGGGATAGATTCCTGTCCCAGAGACTTCCCATACTCTGGAACAGACTACCCATCTATGTCAAACAGAGCTCCTCATTAGCACTCTTCAAGAAAAATCTTGATGATTGGATGGGAAATGGGAAATTCACCCCAGGGATCACTTCTGTGGCTCTGCTCGACAGGGGCACAAGAAAATAATTTTCTTGGGTGGCGAAAGCCAGGGTACATTTTTTGACTAGGCTTGTATAGGCCCTAGAGCTAATAGCCTAGTACCTACCTATGAACCTAAGAACCTATGAAAGTATAGGACATATGTCACTTATCGGGCTCATGTACTGTGAAGATATGCAGTCATATGGTCCCATGGCAGTTCAAGGATGGGTGAGTCATATCAATAAGGGTGTGTACACCCCCCATAGCCAGGATATGCTCTGATGGCTGTCAGTGTAAGAGTATTGGATTGGTCATACATGGTCCGCTGATGTTAGGAGCTGTAAATAAGACATCAGGCATTCACAAATGACATCTGTTCACATAACATCCCAAGTATGTGTTGTTGGAAAACATAGGGCTGTCAACATTAAAGCTGACATAACTGACACAGTAGTACACATTCAACAATGGGTTGTACACCTGTGAGGTGTGGTGCATAGTACATGGCAGGGTGCCGAACAGGTGCACAGCAATACTGTGTACATTGGTGCAGTGGTATCCAGGGGAAGGGGCATCATCAAGTGACACAGCACATGTATCATACACATGTATACTGTTGCTAGCATGGAATGACTACAGTTGCACTGCACGCTATTGGGTACCATATGTTATGCATGTTGACAGATGAATAATAGGAGGACTGTGTGTACTACCATTGTGCAATCTCACCTGTATGTGTGTGTGTGTGTGTGTGTGTGTGTGTGTGTGTGTGTGTGTGTGTGTGTGTGTGTGTGTGTGTCCTGGTGGGTAGTTAGTTTGTCTGTAGGGTCACTCTGGTGAAGTGGAGGGAGGTTGATGCATGTAGAATGCGTGTGTTCATGTGTGGGTGTTTGTGTGGCTGGCAGTGTATGCACATGTGTGATTGTGGGGTGTTCATACAGCAGTACATCCCTTTGGAGTCATGCAGTACATGGACATGGACTGCCACAGTACACACCAGGGATACTTGTCATGTATGTAATCACAAGACAGGTGATAGTATAATATGGCCTGTAGCATAGGACAGGCATTGAGAGGGAAGGTAGACACCAGGTACATCATTAATATCGCATTCAGCAGAGAGTTCACCTACAACCCACATATGCAACACTACAGATGGATTAAGGAAGTACTAGTCAACACCAGGGAGTGTATCCATTTATTACAGTTGTCACATGATAGGCTGATTGAGCAGCATATCTGGCATGTACAGAGCATTACATAAACAAGACACACCACTGCATAATATTTTGGAGTGAACATAGTAGCCCACACATATAGAGGCTATGCACGTCTGGACATACACAGGGTGAACAATGAATAACAGCAGTGAGGCCATCTAAAACCACTACACACAGATCAGGCAGGTAATGTAGTAACAGGTCTTGTGTTGTGATCACTTGTGTATGCATTTAGAGGACTGATATGTTAATGAGTGGTATCAATGTGTGTATGTTACCAAGTGTGATGCAGGATGGGGTACACATGGACATATATGTGGGACTGTCTGTAAAGTCACAGACAGGTGGTGTGTGTGTGTGTGTGTGTGTGTGTGTGTGTGTGTGTGTGTGTGTGTGTGTGTGTGTGTGTGTGTGTGTGTGTGCTGTTAGGCAATGCTGTACAGGTTTTAAAGTGTGTTTGTTTTCCCCCACAGGTGGCGAGGTGGGTCAGGGTCCCTCCTACATGAAATCTGATGTTGGTGTCCATACAGACATCGAAGATGATGATAGTACTGTTGAGGCACAGGTGGGGTTGTAAGGGGCTGAAACAGTGCCATCATTTAACATCCCCCTTTTAACCACCCTAACACCGTACACAGTTTCAATGCCTATATATATCCCATCACCAGTGGCCATAGCGGAGGGACAGCTGGCATTTGGTGGCTGTGCACAGGAAAGTGTAGTAACCATGCCTACTGTGTCTGGTCACAGCAGGCATAGCCAGATGTCCGTCAGGGCACCTCATAGGTAGATGTCCCAGGGTACTCGTGGTAGGGCTGCTGAACATCATGCCTCTGGCAGAGGTGACATAGCTGGTATCAGCAGGTGCATGTTTCAGGCTGTCATGGAGGCACAGGCATGTATAGAATGTTACAAGGAAGCCAATCTGGTGGTCCCCTGCCATAAACAAACTGTACAACAGAAGGAAGAAACTGTTGCAAAGGATAGTAAAATCCCATGAGTAGAGGAGCTCCCTAGTCAGCCTCAGTAAGAAGATGAAATCCCTTATAAGATCCTCCAAAGCTAGCTACAAAAACAAAATCACCACTAATTCTAAGGACAACCACAAAGCATTCTATAGCTATGTGAAGAATCTTGATGGCAACTCCCAGATCTTCTCTGAGTTACAGCACAAAGGCACGAAAATTATGGAACCAACTGATATTGCCAACATCCCAGCAGATAGGTTCAGTGCTAACTTTACCCCCCCACCCCCTAAAGGCCCCATATCTATACAGGAAGAATGCAGAGTCCCTGTAATCACAACTACGCAGGTAAAAGCTGCACTCTCTAAAGCCAAAAACACACCAACCATGGGACAGGACAACATCCCAGGCTGCGTTTTACATGATCTTTCGAATGAACTGGCTCCCCACTTAAGCACCATGTTCAATAATAATCTCGCATCAGGCTTTGTGCCCACTAAATGGTGCACAGCAACAGTTATCCCACTCCACAAAGGGGGAGCCACCACTGATCATGGGAACTGTCAACCTATTAGCCTGACGAGCCTGGTCCGCAAGGCCATGGAATGTATCATCATGGAACTCATAAACAAAGACATTGGTAACCTCCAAACTCTGGATCCCACTCAGTTCGGGTTTGTGAAAGGCAGATCATGCCTCCTGAACCTGAGCAACTTCTTTAAGGCAGTCACCAAAGCCGTAGATGAGGGTAAGGTGGTTCACACAGCCTATCGTGACCTTGCCAAGGCTTTCGACACCATCCCCCATTCTGGAATTATAGCTAAACTCACTAAACTAGGTATAAGTCTTTACATCATAAGATGGGTTGCCAACTGGGTCACTGACAGAACCCACACTGTAAAAGTTGCAGACCCCAAATCTGACCTCAAAGCAGTGACAAGTGGAGTACCAAAGGGTTCCGTCCTGGGACCTCTCCTGTTTGGTATATACTTCTCTGAAGTACAGACTAACACAGAAGGCCTCTATCTAATGAAGTTTGCAGATGACTGCAAACTAGGAGCCATAGTCAAGTCTGCAAATGATGTGGACATCCTACAGAAGGGCCTCACTGAGACAGATGCCTGGTGTTAGAGCCATGGCCTCAAGCTCAATGCCAAAAGGTCCTGTGTCATCCCCTTTCGTAAAAACTCTGTACCCATGAACTACCACATAGGCAGCAATCTACTTAACACTGAATGTGTGATAAGAGACCTTGGGACCCAGGTGGACAGTAGTCTCTCCTTTGATACGCACATCGTCACAGTAGTCAGGAAGTCCTTCTACGTGGCACAGCTCATCATAAAAGGGTTCTCATCCAGGAAAAAAGAGGTCATTGTTCCTCTCTACTCGACATTCATTAGACCCATTATAGAGTACAACACCCCTTTTGGAATGTACCGCACAAGACATCTGCAGCAGCTGGAAAGGCCACAGAAGTACCTCACAAGGAGGATTACTAGCCTCAAACAAATGCCCTACACTGACCACCTCAAAAAACTCCAGCTTTACTCCCTAGCATATCACCTGCTCCGAGGTGATCTCTGCCTAACATATAAAGATATGTCAATCCCAGAGCTGTTGGACATGCTACACCTAAAGAAATCCCAATCCCTCCGAGCTACATTCTCTAGGGACCTAAACCTTGCCACCACAATAAACAGGACATGCTGGAGGGATAGATTCCTGTCTCAGAGACTTCCCATACTCTGGAACAGGCTACCCATCTATGTCAAGCAAAGTTCTTCTTCAGCACTCTTCAAGAAAAATCTTGATGAGTGGATAGGAAATAGGAAATACACCCCTGGGATCACTCCTGTGTCTCTAGTTGACAGTGGCACAGAAAAATAACTTTCTTGGGTGGCGTAAGCCAGGGAACCTTGTTGGCTAGGCTTACGTAGGTCCTTGGGCCAATAGCCTAGCACCTACCTATGAACGCCAGACAGGGCCTGAGGCTGCAGAGGGCTGTTGTCTCATCTGCAAGTGACAACATCCTTGAACTGGCTGGTGTCATCTGTGTGTTAACTGAGTTCATGGATAGATGGTCTGGTGAGATGATGACCCTCAATGACCTTGGTCTGTCCGTGCTTGAATGTGTGATGGGAGTGTAGTGACAGCCAAGTGGATGTAGGCCAGCAATGCCAACAGCTGGCAGTCAATGTGGATGTGCTAGGCCACCAAGGGGCTCCTGTAGTGGCAGTAGCAGTCCCAGCACTGCGGGGGGGGGCGCTGTCCACACCACAGCAGGCCACAATCACGTGGTCCTGGCCAGTCCCAGGATGGACCTGGTACCAGCAGACATCTGTCATCATCAGGAGAGAGTGGCACATCAAAGCCTGTACCTGCACATGCCTATGGAACCCCTGGCAGGCACAGTCCACAGTGTCCATGGCCGGAGGCAGTGAACTGCATACCCTGCTAGGTATGGTCTGCAGCTGTCCATAAACTCCTTTTTAGGGCAGCCACATGGCAGAACTGTGTGGATGCATACCCACACACTATAAAAACACACCTAGGGCAACCTCATACCTACACACACCACATCACCATGCCCAGTTCACCTCGGTACACTCCTCACCCACACACATGGTGTCAAATGTAGGGCCCAGCCTCAGCCTCTGGCAATCCAACAACACACCCTGTGCATATGATGATACCTGTGCCACATTCCTGTCATCCTTACCATCTATACAGGGATAGGCTACTATTGTTCTGATGCACATGGTGACTGTACTACATTGTACCACAGTATTGCAGTGTAACATGTAAGGAGTAAAGTGTAATGAATATATGTCAGTTAGTGTAGCCTTCCAACAATGTTACATTATAGCTGTTAGCAACACTGATTGATTGTGGTCTCTATAATGTTATCCTTTTGTGCTGTAGGTGTACATGTGTCAGCATGAGAATGCCCTGTGCATATGATGATACCTTTGCCACATCCCTGTCATCCATACCATCAATGCAGGAACAAGCTAATATGGTTCTGATGCACATGGTGACTGTATTACATTGTACCACAGTACTGCAGTGTAACATGTAAGGAGTAACGTGTAATGCATATATGTCAGTTAGTGTAGCCATCCAGCAATGATGCATTATAGCTGTTAGTAACACTGGTTGATTGTGGTCTCTATAATGTTATCCATTTGTGTTGTAGTTGTACATGTGTCAGCACGAGGATGGTCTGCAGTCATATTCCACAATGGGGTATGACACTATAGTGACACCATGCTGTATATATATATGGTACACAGAAACACATGTCACAGGTTAGTATAACAGTTATTGCCTGCACCACATGGACAGGTGACCCGCCGGGCCGTGTATACCCTGTAACCTGATGTAGACCCATCCACATACATGCACACTGTTACTTGGCAACACTGGGACTAGACCCCTATCTAGGTATGTAGTGATATTGAAGTGTGTGGCTTACATTGCACACACCACACAGCGTTTAGGGTGAGGTGTGTCCCAGGTGACATGTTACATGCAGAACATCCCCAGACATGTACAGTATGCTAATGGGGATGTGATGGATGTATATGGACAATACATAGTGTGACATACCTTCATATACACACTAACAGACTCATAACAGGCAGACACACATCCGAGAGACCAGAGCCTATATCACTGCTAACTAACTTGACTGTGTATCCAATGTGTTACATAGAGGCTGCATACAGCACTTGCATAACTGGCCTGGAATGTGGTATCAGTTACCTGTAACGTGGTGCATGGGACATATACCAGCTGTACCTTGGTGTAATGACAGTGTACACAGCACCCACATCCCCCAGTGGATATTGTACACCCTGACACCCATGATGACACTCTGATATACCCACCATCACACATTGGCCACTGCTGCGATACAACCCATTGTAGATCCCAACAGTGGTACTACAGGGATATGCATCTGATGCACATGCCACAGGCATAGCAGGGTGTTGCATTGTCATGCCTCACTGATGGGCAGCAACTACCATGTGTGTACTACCATGTGTACTCTACAGATAAATGGACATGCGCACATACCCACAATTGCCAGAACACAATGGGTATCCCATGCCTATCAACCCATTTGTACAACACTGTTGATGGTACTGCAAGGCTCGTGTAGCCAGTATGCGGAGGAGCTTAACGGTACATGTAATGTCCCATACAGCAGCAGCCCCGACTGGCTATGGCAATGGGTGTTACAGTGGTTGTAAAGGCCCTCATGGAATTCCCACGTACAGGTGTGCTAACACACAGACACTGCTATACTCAGTCATGCACAAGTACACATGCGTCAGTACTGGGGTGCATCGCTGCAGGAGGTCATAGCTGTGTACTTAGCTATTGTCCAAGGAGAGATGGGCTGTGTAGGGATGTGTGTACAGTGGTATCCTGCCACTTGCCATGTGGCAGGAAGCAATCTATCGACAGACAATACTGTGGTGACCCTCATGGTGGGAGTGACATGCATCAGCCATTCCTCCAGGTGCCTCCTGCACATGGCCACTGAGGTGATCATGTTGACATGCATGCAACATGCATTACAACACATGGTTAGAGTATGTGATGGAGATCTGTACCCAAGCATGTTCTGTTGACTGTCGCAGTGTAGTGGAGGTACCCATGGCATGTGGTGCATACAGGGTGTCATCTCCAATATGGGCCAGTTCTTACACAGCTGGACAAACATGTCAGTGTCAATCAAGCTTATGATGCCTGTAAGTATCCCAGCTTGATACCTGCCATCTGCACATCTGTACAGGGACTGATAATCATCAGCTTGGCAAGTAGCTATGCAGTAGGATGAATGTGTTGACAGATAGACAATTGACAACAATATGTCTGCCATACCTACATGTCAGGAGCCCTCGCTATCATGTGCTGTACAGACGGTAGTCTACAGTTACATTCCACATGTCAGATCTTTACCCAGTAGGGCTTATATACTGTGACACAGCTCACACACCAGGGATACAACAGGGAGGACTTAGAGTCCAGCTATGCCTACAGGTGTGTCTATTGTCAGTACTACATTTAGCACTCTACTCTTGCCTGGGTAGGCACTGTTAACAGTAGTACCACCATGATACACTAAATGCTAATGTGACAGCACATACCCTGGGCTACTACCCCTGTATGTAACACAGTCATATGGATAACAGTGCTGTACAGGACTCATATACATCTGTGTCCCACACATGACACTCACACCTCTTGCTACTGTAATGGCAGCACATAGGCACATGTATTGTACATGTCATTACATACACTTATTACAGATGTCTTGACCCTGCTATGTTATCAGACTAGGTGGTGTGAGCTGGTTACCAGGGTTAAGCCATACTTAGCAGGTATCAGCTCTGCTGCAGTATAACAGCTGAGCTGATTTGTGCCCTGATAAGCAAAGCCTACACTGTGTAAGCGCCAGTCCATTTACCCATAGCTTAGCACTGCTTAGCTTCGCGCCAACCCGCGCAAATGCACTCAAAGCTGCTCAAAACTGCTTTAACCACTCTGTATCTGACAGCCCTTGTTCTACCCAGCAACAAAATGAACAGCCCTTGCAGGTCTTAAACCCAGCACCCTGTACACTAAATTCACAACACTTAACCACTACGCCATGACTACTGTAAAGACAGCTGTTGCTTTTCCAATATACCTGTCAGTACACATATTGATTAGTATTGAACAATTGCCTTTACTTCCACAATTGTGTAGTACTTATTAATATGACTGTTGCATCACATATGTTGTTTTATCATAATGTACACATAGCAGATACATGCAGTGAGATACATTTGAGAGTGTATGCACAACCATGAGGCTTACACATGACAGGAATATGGATATATACATACATATAATTGGTTGATATATGTCTACATGTACATACACATGTATATTCATACATATGTCTGTATACACATATGTATAGTGCAACATATATATGGCCATGTGTACAGATATGTACACACACACACACACACACACACACACACACACACACACACACACACACACACACATATTGTTTTTTTGTCATCGATATTACTATTTTCGAACTTCCGTGTTCAACTATAGTACAGTCGACGTAGTGCCGTTCGACATTTTAATAGTAAACCTATATATATATATATTTATATACATGGGGCTAGGACTTTTCACTGAAAGCACATTTCACTGAAAGTCAAATGACTGTACACAAATCACTGAAAGCTCAATTCAGTGAAATCACAATTCACTGAAACACATTTCACTGAAAGTTATATATAGCCTTTTCCCCACTGTAGTGCGACCCAGCAGTTAGTATATATAGTAAGGGATGGTGTGGGGGCACCGCCCCCCACATTGGGGGGTGTGGGGGGGCATTGTTCCCCACATAGTTTGGATATATATTCTGTTCAGAGTAATTTATTGGAATTGCAAGTATCCATATATATAGTTCAAAATCACACCCCCTTACAGATCTATTCTGATATACCTATTACTGTTAATATATATGTAGACATCTATAAGTATATGTGCATATGTACCTCTATCTTTATATGTGCAGACATATTGTTGTGTATATGTATATATCTGAGAGTTTATATGTATATATATGTACATATACATACCAATCTATGTATGTCAACATGTATATGTGTATATATCTATATAGATATATGGATAAGTATACATACATATATGGTCACCATCTGTCCTACACATGGAGTGGAGCCCTACCTCAGCCCCAATAGTCTCAACCTCTGAGTGCAATGTCAGGTGTGCATTGCAGATATATATGTAGACTATTGCTACTGTGATAGGGGTTGATTTCACAGACATATTGTGTGTGGGACGTCACATCTGCTTTTAACATGTGCACCATTTTTCACAGACAGACATCCTAAGGGCATCATAGTTCAGTACCACTGCTAGCACAGTAATGATCCTGTGGACTACAGCAAAGATATGGCCAATAAATGTGGACAGTCTGACACACTCTGGTCAGTCCAGAGGTATACACAGAACCCCTTAGTGCAAGACATGTGGACTGAGCCTGACAATGTGGATGTTAACAGCCATGTAGATGGGTATATCACGTAAACACTGGTATACATTTGCCTCCATAGGTTATGCATTCACACACCCCTGAATGTCCTGATACATACTAACCACTGGTACAGAGTTGCCATGGCCACATACTACCCACTACGTAGTGACATACATCTGTACAGCTACAGCATCCCACTGTTTTGTCTGACATACATGATTGTTATGGTGGCCTGGCAGCAGTACATCTGGCAAGTATCTGGACATAACATCACACTGGGTAAGTACACTAAGCTGCTAAGCATGTAACAAAACACTGTGCAGGCTACAGACAGACTGCCACGACACTGGCCTACATTTCTTATGAGGGAATACACATGTACCTGCTTATATAGCAGGCTCTACAGGCATGTCATAGCACAGAGTAACAGACACATGTGAATGTACATAACAACAAGCAATGTGAACACAGCTACAGCCACATATGGTAGCTAGCATAATATTACAGTATATGAACTATCCGATAAACACCCTCCTCATATGTGCTACTCACAAACTAAACCTACATATACTGGGCCACTGCACAGTGTGGTCCGATGCCTGTCTGTGGTATGGGACATATGTGGGTTTGGCCCTACAAACATGTAAGCCAATAGGGTAACATACAGTGGAGCAGATTGTAACATCTGATAGAACAGGGCCAAGAATAATGACATCTACCACAGTCTGTACACAGGTTAAGGTACATATTCACAATACACACACTGTCGACAATCACTATAAGTACACAAACATCAGTACTGTACACGCAACCAAAGAATGCCCAGGCTATGTCCTCAAAGATAACCTCTACCATACATAACATGTGTCGCAGTCTGATATCTCACTGGCTTGTTATCAGATATGATATCACTAAATTATGGTGTACAGAACATATGCACCTCTTACCATATGACATATGTACACAGGTTGACAGAGTTGTGGCTCGGGGCACAAACACAGGGTCAATATTGGTATGTTGCTGTGATAAC